>NC_137108.1:44897292-44949792 GCF_949357685.1 Gobio gobio | reverse complement strand
TATAGGCCAGTAATACCAATGTTGCTTTTTAAAATTTGACTGAGGGCACCAATCAGGATTTCGCCTAGGGCGTCAGGATGGCTAGAAACGGCCCTGTATCATAACATTATTGATACAAGGGCTTTTCTCAGGACTACTTTTTTCATAATTTTAATATATCACAAACACAAAGTGACTTTTTAAGAAAGTGGCAAGTGTCTACACACACACACACACACTGGGGACTCTCCATAGACGTAATAGGGTTTTATACTGTACAAACTGTATATTCTGTCCCGTTACACTAACCCCACCCCTAAACCTACCTGTAATTTAAAAAACGTTCTGCATTTTTACATTTTCAAAAAAACTCATTCTGTATGATTTATAAGCTTGTTTCCTCATGGGGACCTCAATTTAGAGTCCCCGTGGTGACACGAGTTTTCAATTATTTATTTTAGTACCCACTGGGATAGAAAACATGTACACACACTCACACACACACACACACACACACACACACACACACACACACACACACACACACACACTGCCAAAACATTATGATCAGTCTAGAGATGCTCCGATCAGCATTTTTGGGGCCGATCACTGATTACCGATCACCAAGATCATGATCTGCCGATTGCCGATCACAGAATGGCAGGGGAATGGCTATCTTTTATCTTTAATCTTGCAGAGTTTGCACCATTTGTAGAAATGAAACTAACTCTAAATTAACTGAGTCTAGACCTTGAAGAACCACCAAGTGTTTATTTTAGAAAATGAGATAACTTAAGGCTACTGTAGGCCATCTTTCCCAAATAAATGTATATAATAAATGTATATAATTATCTCACCTAAATATTTGATCATGCAGCGCATTTTTGTTTTTAAAAACAATTTTTCAGGTAGGTCTAACATTAGTATTGAGGTAAGAAATACTAAAGACATTTAATAAGAAATCAAATGTAAATTAATATTGGTCTTCCCTGAATAAATTAAATTAGTTTAATCCTTACACTTAAGGTTGCAAAAGTTAGTCATTCAAGAGCAGTGAGTGTCATAAAGGTTCATCAAACAACACAAAACAAAGAGAAACTCAGAGACAGCAGCAGTTTATTCGACTGCTGTCACTTCAAGAGCGAACACGGTTACAGTTACATGCAGTTGCACAAACGTTCACTCGCGAGTCACGACGGGGTTTACGTGCATACTCGTCAAGACGGTAATTTAGTACATACATTTGTGTGTATCTGACCATTTCAGCGCAATTTGTACTCGCAAGCTTTTTGTGAGATGGTGTGTGTGTGTGTGTGTGTGTGTGTGTGTGTGTCCAGACCGTGCGCGCGAGTGCTGAGCGGTTTGAACACTGGCAAGACTTAAAAATAAATGCAAATGATAAACTCTAGTGACGATGCGACACTGCCTCGATTGTGCAAAGTGGCAAATCCTGTGTCAACTGTGCAGCTCAATTTTAGTGCACATGCGATGCGCTGATGTGAAGCCATTTGAGCATTTTGAAAGGGAGAAAGAGAGCGCGCGCACGCAGTGATTCACGCGCGCTGTTTGTGAACTTGCGTCCCACAGAACGTTTTAAAATGACTGCGTAAGTTATTTAATATAGAAATATGAATTGTACCTCACCTTCAGCATTATAATTATTTTACCCGCGCTGGAAAGAGAATGAGACGGTGTCGCTACATATCATGCCCTAGTTCTCACGGCAGGTGCGGGTTTTTTGTGTCGTCAGCTGCGATCGGTTCATGAGATCGGCCTTTTTGGAGACCGTCGATCAATCATCCCAAAGCGATTATCGACCGATCGGTTGCCGATCAATCGGAGCACCCCTAGATCAGTCACAGGTGAATATCGTTGATCACCTCCTAACAAGGCCACATATTAAGGTCTGGGTAAATTAGATGGTTAGCAAACAATCAGTTCTTGTAATCGACGTGTTGGGGAGCAGGAGAAATGAGCAGGAAGAAAGATCTTAGCGACTTTGACATGGGCCAAATTGCTATGGCAAGGCGACTGGGTCAGAGTATCTCTGAAACTGCGAGGCTTGTGGGTGAGCCCGGTCAGCAGTGGTGAGAATTTACCAACAGTGGTCAGAGGAGGGACAAACCACAAACCGCCATTAGAGTGTCGTTGGCTCATCGAGGCAACGAAAGCTATCCTGTCTGGTCTAAGCCAACGGAAGGTCTACTGTGGCACAGGTCGCACAATTTTAATGATGGTAATTGGAGGAATGTGTCACAACACACATGCGTATGGGTCTGCGTAGCCGCTGACCAATCAGAGTGCCTATGATGACCCCTGTACACCATTGAAATGGGAACTTGACCTTGTAGCAGTGGAAGATGGTCGCCTAGTTCATGAGTCCCCTTTTCTTTTACATTACGTGGACAGCCGTGTACGTGTGCGCTGTTTACCAGGGTAAGTGATGGCACCAGGATGCACTGTGGGACAATGACAAGCCGGTGCAAGGAGTGAGATGCTCTTGGCAATGTTCTGCTGCTAAACCCAGGGTCATGGGCGGCCAAGGCTCATTGATGCACGTGGGGAGCGAAGACTGGCCCGTGTGGTCCAATCAAACAGACGAGCTACTGTAGCTCAAATTGCTCAAGAAGTTATTGCTGGTTCTGATAGAAAGGTGTCAGAATACACAGTGCATCGCAGTTTGTTGTGTATGGGGCTGCATAGCCGCAGACCAGTCAGGGTGCCCATGCTGACCCCTGTCAACCGCAGAAAGCACCAACAGTGGCAAAGGGAGCATCAGAACTGGACCACGGTGCAATGGAAGAAGGTGGCCCGGTCTGATGAATCACATTTTCTTTTACATCACGTGGATGGCTGTGTGCGTGTGTGTCGCTTACCTGGGGAACACATGGCACCAGGATGCACTATGGGAAGAAGGCAAGCCGGTGGAGGCAGTGATGCTTTGGGCAATGTTCTGCTGGGAAACCTTGGGTCCTGCCATCCATGTGGATGTTACTTTGACATGTACCACCTACCTAAGCATTGTTGCAGACCATGTACACTCTTTCATGGAAACGGTATTCCCTGGTGGCTGTGGCTCTTTCAGCAGATAATGCACCTGCCACAAAGCAAAAATGGTTCAGGAATGGTTTGAGGAGCACAACGAGTTTGAGGTGTTGACTTGTCCTCCAAATTCCTCAGATCTAAATCTAATCGAGCATCTGTGGGATGTGCTGAACAAACAGGTCCGATCCATGGAGGCCCCACCTCGCAACTTACAGGATTTAAAGGATCTGCTGCTAACATCTTGGTGCCAGATACCACAGCACACCTTCAGGGGTCTAGAGGAGTCCACGCCTTGATGGGTCAGGTCTGTTTTGGCAGCAAAAGGGGGACCAACACAGTATTAGGTCATAATGTTATGCCTGATCGGTATGTATGTGTGTGTATATATGTATATATATATAATTGCGCAATATATATGCGCAATATATATGCGACAGTTCTCTCCTTGAACTGTCACCTTATCGTGGTGGAGAGGTTTGAGTACCCGAATGATCCTGGGAGCTATGTTGTCTGGGGCTATATGCCCCTGGTAGGGTCTCCCAAGGCAGGTCCTTGGTGACGGGCCAGACCAAGAACAGTTCACAAACCCTTATGACCATAATCAGACCAAGGACCGTGACGTCGTCCGGCATGGCGCAGCCGGGGCCCCACCCTGGAGCCAGGCCTGGGGTTGGGGCTCGTATGCAAGCGCCTGGTGGCCGGGCCTCCCCCCATGGGGTCCGGCCGGGCTCAGCCCGAAGGAGTGACGTGGGGCCGCCCTCCTGTGGGCTCACCACCTGCAGGAGGGAGCGTAAGGCTCCGACGACCCGATCTCTGGACATCTGGCTTTAGGGACGTGGAATGTCACCTCGTTGGCGGGGAAGGAGCCTGAGCTTGTGCGGGAGGTCGAGAGGTACCGACTAGAGATAGTCGGGCTCACCTCCATGCACAGCTTGGGCTCTGGAACCACACTTCTCGAGAGAGGCTGGACTCTCTACCACTCTGGAGTTGCCCATGGTGAGAGGCGGAGGGCTGGAGTGGGTTTGCTTATAGCCCCCCAGCTCAGCCGCCATGTGTTGGAGTTCACCCCGGTGAACGAGAGGGTCGCTTCCCTGCGCCTTCGAGTCGGGGATAGGTCTCTCACTGTCGTTTGTGCCTACGGCCCAAATGGCAGTGCGGAGTACCCGGCCCTCTTGGAGTCTCTGGGAGGGGTGCTGGAAAGTGCTCCGACTGGAGACTCCGTCGTTCTACTGGGGGACTTCAACGCCCACGTGGGCAGTGACAGTGACACCTGGAGGGGCGTGATTGGGAGGAACGGCCCCCCTGATCTGAACCCGAGCGGTGTTCTGTTATTGGATTTCTGTGCTAGCCACGGTTTGTCCATAACGAACACCATGTTCAAGCATAAGGGTGTCCCTCAGTGCACGTGGCACCAGGACACCCTAGGCCGGAGGTCGATGATCGACTTTGTGGTCGTGTCATCAGACCTTCGGCCATATCTCTTGGACACTCGGGTGAAGAGAGGGGCGGAGCTGTCAACTGATCACCACCTGGTGGTGAGTTGGATCCGATGGCGGCGGAGGAAGCTGGACAGACCCGGCAGACCCAAACGTACTGTGAGGGTCTGTTGGGAACGTTTGGCCGAGCCCCCTGTCAGAGAGATCTTCAACTCCCACCTCCGGCAGAACTTTGACCGGATCCCGAGGGAGTCTGGAGATATTGAGTCCGAGTGAACCATGTTCTCCACCTCCATTGTCGCTGTGGCCGTAAGGTCTCCGGTGCCTCGAGGCGGCAATCCCCGAACCCGGTGGTGGACACCGGAAGTAAGGGATGCCGTCAAGCTGAAGAAGGAGTCCTATCGGGCCTGGATGGCTTGTGGGACTCCGGAGGCAGCTGACCGGTACCGGCAGGCCAAGCGGACTGCAGCCCGGGTAGTCGTGGAGGCAAAAAAATCGGGCCTGGGAGGAGTTTGGTGAGGCCATGGAGAAAGACTATCGGTCGGCCTCGAAGAGATTCTGGCAAACCGTTCGACGCCTCAGGAGGGGGAGGCAGTGCCCTACCAACACTGTTTACAGTGGAGATGGGCACCTGTTGACCTCAACTGGGGATATCGTCGGGCGGTGGAAGGAATACTTCGAGGATCTCCTCAATCCCACCGACATGCCTTCCGTTGAGGAAGCAGTGGCTGGGGACTCAGAGGTGGACTCGTCCATCACCCGGGCTGAAGTCATCGAGGTGGTTAAAAAGCTCCTCGGTGGCAAGGCACCGGGGTTGGATGAGATCCGCCCTGAGTACCTCAAGTCTCTGGATGTTGTGGGGCTGTCTTGGCTGACACGCCTCTGCAACATCGCATGGCGGTCGGGGACAGTACCTCTGGACTGGCAGACCAGGGTGGTGGTCCCTCTTTTCAAGAAGGGGGACCGGAGAGTGTGTTCCAACTATAGGGGGATCACACTTCTCAGCCTCCCCGGGAAAGTCTATGCCAGGGTACTGGAGAGGAGAATTCGGCCGATAGTGGAACCTCGGATTCAGGAGGAACAGTGTGGTTTTCGTCCCGGTCGTGGAACACTGGACCAGCTCTATACCTTTTCCAGGGTGCTGGGGGGTTCATGGGAGTTTGCCCAACCAGTCCACATGTGTTTTGTGGATTTGGAGAAGGCATTCGACTGTGTTCCTCGTGGCATCCTGTGGAGGGTGCTCTGGGAGTAAGTCAGACTTGTTCCCGGTGCATGTTAGACTCCGGCAGGGCTGCCCTTTGTCACCGGTTCTGTTCATAATTTTTATGGACAGAATTTCTAGGCGCAGCCAAGGGCCGGAGAGTGTCCGGTTTGGGAACCACACGATTTCATCACTGCTTTTTGCAGATGATGTTGTCGTGTTGGCTTCCTCGAACCAGGACCTTCAGCGTGCACTGGGACGGTTTGCGGCCGAGTGTGAAGCGGCTGGGATGAGAATCAGCACCTCCAAGTCCGAGGCCATGGTTCTCAGTCGGAAAAGGGTGGCTTGCCCGCTTCAAGTGGGTGGAGAGTTCCTGTCTCAAGTGGAGGAGTTCAGGTATCTTGGGGTCTTGTTCACGAGTGAGGGAAGGATGGAACGGGAGATTGACAGACAGATCGGTGCAGCTTCTGCAGTAATGCGGTCGATGTACCGGTCTGTCGTGGTGAAGAAGGAGCTGAGCTGCAAGGCAAAGCTCTCGATTTACTGGTCAATCTACGTTCCTACCCTCACCTATGGTCATGAGCTGTGGGTCATGACCGAAAGGACAAGATCCCGGATACAGGCGGCCGAAATGAGCTTTCTCCGTAGGGTGGCTGGGCGTTCCCTTAGAGATAGGGTGAGGAGCTCGGTCACTCGGGAGGAACTCGGAGTAGAGCCGCTGCTCCTCCACATCGAGAGGGACCAGCTGAGGTGGCTCGGGCATCTATTTCGGATGCCTCCTGGACGCCTTCCCAGGGAGGTGTTCCAGGCACGTCCCACCGGGAGGAGGCCCCGGGGAAGACCTAGGACACGCTGGAGGGACTATGTCTCTCGGCTGGCCTGGGAACGCCTCGGGGTTCCCCCGGAAGAGCTAGAGGAAGTGGCTAGGGAGAGGGAAGTCTGGGCGTCTCTGCTTAGACTGTTGCCCCCGCGACCCGGCCCCGGATAAGCGGAAGATGATGGAAGATGATGGATGGATGGATGGATGGATATGCGCAATTTCAGTACATTCAATCTTTGGCATTAAATAATGGAAAAAGATTTAAAAAAAATGTAATGTCACTTTAAATTTGCACCAGACATTTTTAAAAAAAATTTTCATCAATAAATAATTCACAAAAAAGCCTGTTCACTCCTAGATCTATAACTATAAAGATAAATATAACTATATTAGTGTCCACACCAGCGCAAGATATCAGCTTTCTGTTTTACACTGGTGCACACTGCAGTTTTGTCATCTGTCGCTTTATAAATGCCTGCTCTGAAAGCAAGATGGATTCTGATTGGCTGTCAATGTTTTTATCGTTCATCAGCTGTAGAAAAAAAAATGTTCTGAAAGTGATTCCAGCGATATCGTTTCTCGGTGCCGTTGTCGTTACAGTTGTGGTGTGGACTCGAGGTTTTTGAAACGATTTTTAGAACTAAATCTTTGTTATAATTTGTAGTTATCGTCCTTGTTGTGCACAGGCCTTAAAACCAGAAATGTCTATTAAGGAAGTAAATTAGATTTTTTTTTTTTTACTAAGTGTCCAGATACCTCTTAGAGCCAATGGTTTTGCTCGTTAGTTGTGCTGTTTTTTGAATGGTCGATGTGGTCATCTGTGTGTAACAAGGTTTGTTCTTACTCTGTTTTGTTTCCTTTATTCATTAGTATCATGAAGTCTTTGAGTGCTCAGTGGTTTAGCTCCGCTCAGACCCCTCGCCTCCCCGAAAACAAAACCGTCACAAAGGCCGATGAGTCGTGGCAGTCTGTCGCCATAGAAAGTTCTCTCTGGCGTTGTGTGGAGTGAATTCTTTCCGGAGGTGCAGCAGTTTGCACCTGTCGCTCTGTGTGTGCATGTGTGTATTTGTGTGTAGGTGTGTGCACAGGCTACCTAAGGGTTGAGAGCACATGTCTGTGTGTCTCTGCACCACCTGGCGCTCTCCGACAGCTCTTTGTGTGCCTGCGCTGAGCTGCCTGCAGTGAGATCCATACATATGCTAATGCCTGATCCGGCTCGCGGAGGCCTCGCGCTCCCGGAGCAGCAGAGAATGTCAGAATCATCCCATTTCTCCCAACATCTCTCTTCACGCCGCAGAACCATGCGGAGGCTCTTTGTTGACAGTAGCAGCTTTTACCATTGTTTAAAGCGCTTGGTGAATTAATGATTAGTGTTTAAAAACTTCTCGTGGACTGTTTTCTTGGTCAACATGAAATCAGACTTGACCCTGTTTGCTTCCTGAAATGGATCATTCACCCAAAAAATTAAGATTCTGTCATCGACTCGCCCTCCCTTTGTGACAAAGAAATATGCTTAAATGTATTGAATGTTCATTTGCAGTGTACTTTCAATTTTAAAAGTATATATATTTAAAATATATACTTCTAGATAACTTCACGACTGTTTCTTAATACACTTAAGTACATTTTTAAAAAGTGCACTAAAAATACATATTAAATCATTTTCAATAAACTTTTTGTCATGGTTTATAGAAGTAGGCTTATTTTTATATGTTGACTATCATACTAAAGCACATGTAAAGTACTTGGTTATAATTTTAACTGTAGTGTTAATTGATATTACATTTAAAGTTAATATATTTTAAATCTATCTGCAGCTTCATCATTACAAATATATTTAAATGCATTGTATACAAGTTTGTTAGTTGACCATAAATTCTTGTACATTCAGCAGTACACTTTAACCATATATTTCAAAGACAATAAAAGTAATTAAAAAGTAATTAAAGGTGCACTATGCAACTTTTCCGTCCGTTAGAGGTCACCTATTCAAAACAAAGGCGTTGCTTGATGATGCCACGTTTGAGCGCAGAATCTTGGGACATGTGGTCTTGGGACACGCGTCACCGTGTGTCACTCCCAGATAATAGAAAATGGGCAAAGAGGCAGGATGTGGGTGGAGCTTAAGTGACGCGATGACTAACAGACAGCAGATAAATGGCTATCCACCTGTCACTCAAAGTGGCCACGCCCTTAATTATGCAGAACTTTAAGGCTTTATATAATGTAAACGAATGAGTTATAAAAAAATTCACCCCCTCACAGTTGTCATAAAGGGCAAAATTAGATATATAGACCAAAACCACAATTTGTACCAGACTGTAAACATGTTTTATTCTGCTGTAAAGTTGGGCATTTTAACATGGGGCTCAAAGAGATTCTGCTCCCTTCTGGAGCCTGTCACTAGTGGCCAGTCGATGAATTGCAGTTTAAGTCACTTCCGTATTGGTTTCAAGAGAAACTGCGGGAGGTTGCCGCTTGGATAGGATTTGGGCAGAAATCATGTTCATGGATATGATTAGTAACATTACTGTAGTATGAAGCAGAGCAGGACCGAGTGTTGTGGCGCTGAACGAGGTTGCTGGAGTGCCTCGCGAGCTGCGGGACTTTTATTATGCCACAGTTGCCAGCGCAATTTCCGCTTTTCCGGTCATGTGTATGAGGTAACGCAGCTCTGTTTATCATATTAGATACATCTGATGTTGTGACGTTACTCTGTGTGTTCACTCGGCGGCTGCTATGACACTTGTTGCACACTGCAGGAAGAGTTAAGCATTTATGCAGAAAAAAAAACAGGAACCGAGGGTAATGCAGATATGACACCATCAACAGGCGACTCCCTCACACGTCCCGGTTCCTTGGGTAAAATAGCAATTTTCTCACAATTTACAAATAATTGGAAACGTTTGGGATATTGTAAGTACTCAACTGAACAAAATATATAACACTGGCCTAGTGGTTTTTGGATATTTCACTGCAAAAATGTTACATAGTGCAGCTTTAAGTCCTACTTAAGCACTCTTAAGTTCAACTAATTGCATTTAATATAAATTTAAGCCATTATAGATTTTCATTCAATTGAACATAACATGCAATTAATTGTCTGAAAGCATTACATTCAGTTCACGTTGAAATATATTATTCAAGTATATTATTTCCATTAAGCCACAGTCATTCCAAACCAGTATGACTTGCTTGCTTCTGTTTTTTTTGTCCATAATGTGAACGTCAATGGGGTCCAATGTTGTTTTCGGGCCCCATTTACTTTTATTAAACTGTTGAAACATTCATAAATATTCCTTCACTCTTCACCTTACCTTTCCCAGACTTCCTAAGAAGATTATTAGCTGTCACCACAAAACAAAACGCATTCAAGACCAGACAAGTTCAAGTCATAACACGACACGTGCAGGTTGATTTCAAAATGAGTATCTGGGAAAAGATACACTTATTTGTGGTGCTTGTTGTCCATCTTTTATGGCTGTTTGTTTGTTGATCTTTTTGTTGAGGTTTTGGTCAAAGCGGCACATATGCTGATTGCCAACCACAAACATCCTGTTGTTGATTTATGAAAAATTTACATATCTAGGTCACATGATTTCAAGATTATATTCTGTATGTGACCATACGTTAAAGTCAGCATGATTTAGTCATGGTTGAACATGTTTTAACCATGTTTATTGCAGACGCCTGGATTTTGGACGGAGGATGGAGGAGAGGTTAACGTACACAAGCGCTCGGCATCGTGGAGCAGCGCTGACCATCTCATAGAGGTATGCATGAAAATACTTACACAAGACCGTTTTTACTCTTGAGAAATGCCTTTCAGGGTGTGTTCACACTTGGCATGTTTCGTTTGATTAAAATGAACTCTGCTCTGTTAGTCTGGTTCTTTTGAATAAGGAAACGCTGCCATCTGAACTCTCTGGTGCGCAACAAACAAGCCGACTAAGGGTGTGTTCACACCTGTAAGCGGACCAAGACTAAATGTTGTTTTTTTTACTTTTTTTAACTAGAGTTCACATTGGCATTTTAACACCAAACCTAAAGATACTGAACCTAAAGGCATAGGTATATGTTTACAACCAGCTTTTATGACTTGTATTTCGTGACGGAATTTACAGAAAATCCAAAACAATGCTGTGTGCTGGGCTAAATGTGCTCGTTGTATGTGCGTTGCCTACATATGATGGTATTTTGACCAGATGAGAACTAGTGAAGACCTTATACAATGTGTAAAGGAGTCTAAACAACTGCAGGAATCCCTCTGTCACACACAAACGAAGATCTGCTGCGGGGAGACACGGTTCTGATGCCTATACCAAACTGTGATGGGCAACATCACAACTATGATGAGAAAAACAGGTTTGCTTGAGGATTCTGTGCTTTTTAGGGTCACATCTTCTGACATGTCCTGTTTTTGGTCTTTTTACGTGTCTGTGGTCTGTGTTGCGTTCATATTTCAGTCAAACCGCACCAGAGTTGGTTTGGAAGCAGAGCGAGACCCATCTTTCTCGGTCCACTTGTTTGGTGCACACCAGAGTTCAGATGGCAGTGTTCACACTTATTCAAATGAACCGCACCAAGAAGCAATCGCACCAGGGTTTGTTTTAAAGGGTTAGTTCACCCAAAAATGAAAATTGTCATTAATTACTTACCCTCATGTCGTTGGACACCCGTAAGACCTCCGTTCATCTTCGGAACACAAATGAAGATATTTTAGTTGAAATCTGATGGCTCTGAAAGGCCTCCATTGGCTCAATGGCACGGTTCACTCTCAAGACCCTTAAAAGGTACTAAAGACGTCGTTACAAAGTCCATCTCACTACAGTGGTTCTAAAATAACTTTATGAATCGGCGAGAATAGTTTTTGTGCGCAAAAAACCCTAAATAACGACTTGCATAGTGATGACGATTTCAAAACACGGCCTCATGAAGCTTCGAAGCGTTATGAATCAGTGAGTCAAATCAGCAGTTTGGATCGCCAAATTTCAGCAGTTTGGCGGTTTGACATGCGATCCGAATCATCATTTGGCTTATTGATTCATAACGCTTCGAAGCTTCATGATGCCGTGTTTTGAAATCGTCATCACTATGTAAGTCGTTATTTAGGGTTTTTTTGCGCACAAAAACTATTCTCGCCGATTCATAAAGTTATTTTAGAACCACTGTAGTGAGATGGACTTTGTAATGACGTCTTTAGTACCTTTTAAGGGTTTTGAGAGTGAACCGTGCATTGTGCCAATGGAGGTCTTTCAGAGCCATCAGATTTCAACTAAAATATCTTCATTTGTGTTCCGAAGACAAACGGAGGTCTAACGGGTGTCGAACGACATGAGGGTAAGTAATTAATGACAGAATTTTCATTTTTGGGTGAACTAACCCTTTAATCGAAACAAACATGCCAAGTGTGAAAGCAACATATAAACGCAACACGGACCAAAGACATCTAAACGAACCAAAAAAACAGGCTGTAATGTCACAAAATGTGACGCTGAGAAGGGCAGAATGCTCAAGCACACCTGTTTTTCTCATCATAGTCGAGATGTTGCCCATCACAGTTCGGTACAGGCATCAGAACCGCGTCTCCTCGCAGCCGATCTTCGTTTGTGTGTGACGGAGGGATTCCTGACGCTTTTTTGACTCCTTTACACATTGTATAAACTCTCAGCTGGTAAAAATACCATCATACTCTATGGGCCTCATTCATGAAACGTTCGTAAATATATGAGCAAATTATGAGTAATTTGCGAGTAAAATGGACCTTTTACGAAAACTCTCCTCCAGATTCACAAATGCTTCGTATACCACGGATTCGGTAGTTAAACGTGTTTTATAAAATATTAATGAATTCCTAACATTCGTAAATAGGACGCGCTCCAGGTTTAATGGAGTAAATGCTAAAGAGACTAATTGGACATATGCCTGGCAATAAATTTTAAATTATCATGTATCCATCAAAGCATTTTTTAGCCAGCTAAAAAACGCCTGGTGCTCTTCTGAAAACGGCCAGCTGGTGGCGCTTGAAAGCGTTTTGCAAGGGCAGCGTTTTTCCATCTGAGATACTTTGATTGCTATGCATATGATACTAGTAACACATTACTGCCATGGATATTCTGTATCTCATTTTGAAGAATATTACTGAATATAAAAATGCAGTAAAAAGCAGTATTATTTTCTCCATTATTGTTGTTCAGTCAGTGTACAAGTGGGATGATTGGTCGGTGTAGTTTTTGTCCCACCCCTCCTCCACTGTGATTGGACGGCCGCGTAAAAAGAGACAGTGACGAGCCATTACCCAACGTTGAACAGTAAAAATAAAATTTAAAAAAAGACGGGGCAAATCAACTCTTGAAATATTATTATGGTACATAGTGCATCAAAATGCAATGTCATCAGTTTGCCTAAATTAGAACATAGAACGCACCATTTACACGTGGTAGGGAGCAGGTGTACATTTCTTTCTTACCAACTAACATTTTGAAAATACGAACATTTTCGTGAATCCGAAAATTTACGTCAGAGCAGCTTTACGAACAATTTACACACACATTCGTTCTGCTCGTGTTTCATGAATGAGGCCCAATGTACGCACAACATACTCTATGTACGTGCATTAATCCCAGCACACAGCATTGTTTTGGATGTTTGGACCAAAATTTTCTGTTTTGGTCCAGATCAAAAGAACCAAACTACACATGTGAACACCCTAAATCAGTGGTCAGGAATCACACATGGCTCTTTGAGAAAAATCATGTGGCTCGCCAGGCTTCTCACCCTTCACCAGCATATGATCATTAAAACTTAGACACATCACTAGAGATCAGTTTCCTGCAGAAAACACAGTCAATCTCAACTTGTTGTTCAGCCTACTGAAGTTAATGAAAAGTCAATTTACAATAATATTTCAAATTGTTCTGACCAATTTGCGTATGCAATGCTGTGATTTGCAGAGAGTTTGGTTGTGAGTCCCGAAGATTCACAGGTGTGTGTTTGGGGATAGAATGTTGTTGTCACTCGCATAAACTGTGTGAATTCAACCATAGGAGTCAAATACAGAACATAGTAACCTCTGTGTTATGATGGGTGGTAGTGTGTTTATAGACATTCTTTGGGTGTATAATTGGCCTCTTTTCCCATGATTATGGGAAATAAAAAACTTACCCACACATTGTGTCTTGACATGCCAGTATTGGCTCTCGTGCACTTGCAAAGTCAGTTTAGAAATCCCGAGATGTGGCAACATAACAAACATCTATTCAGACAGCTCAATTAGCAATGAAACCTGTGTAGTTCATTATATATATATTATATAGGACCCACTTTATATTATTACTAACATTTAAATTAATCATTTGATACAATGCACTTGTTGTGTACATACATGTTTTTACAGTGTACTTACATTTGAAAAAATACCTGCATGTACTTAGATCTGTAATTAAATTTTGTAATTACATTTTTAATTGCACTGTTGACACTTCCCTTACACCTAACCTACCCTTAAACTTACCCATGCCACCACACCTGTCCCTAACTTTACCCGTGTTTTGCAATACAATGTACTTTATATTTTGATGTAAGTACATAGTAGTTAAAGGGTTAGTTCACCCAAAAATGAAAATTAGCCCATGATTTACTCACCCTCAAGTCATCCTAGGTGTATATGACATTCTTCGTTCAGACGCATACAATTGGAGTTATATTTAAAAATGTCCTGGCTCTACCAAGCTTTATAATGGCAGAGAATGGCTGTTTCGTTTTTGAAGTCCATAAAAGTGCATCTATCCATCATATAACTGCTCCACACGGCTCCGGGGGGTTAATAAAGGCCTTCTGATGCGAAGTGGCACATTGTGTAAGAAAAATATCCATATTTAAAACTTTATAGACTAAAATAAGTAGCTTCTGACGGGCAGTGGTACACAGCTAGACCTATGGCGAAAGAGTAACCCCTGGCGCGACGTATAGGAGCAGTGTAAGCTTTGACGCCTCTCGTGGATAGTGCTGGGCAACAAACTCAAGCCCCTCTTCTCTTATATGGAAATCCTCCTTTAAAAATTCTCATTTGGACTTCTAATTCATGACCAGTGTTTTGTTTTGCTCTATCCTCTGCTCTTCTGCGTTTGTCAATACGCATGCGTCAAGGGTACAAGGGTCAAGGGTTACTCTTTTAGCGTCGACATGCGTACAGCTGACTTCACTGAGTTATTT
This sequence comes from Gobio gobio, assembly GCF_949357685.1. Classification (NCBI taxonomy): domain Eukaryota; kingdom Metazoa; phylum Chordata; class Actinopteri; order Cypriniformes; family Gobionidae; genus Gobio; species Gobio gobio. Next base: position 44,935,097 of record NC_137108.1, on the reverse strand, counting down.
TAGTCTATAAAGTTTTAAATATGGATATTTTTCTTACACAAATGCGTAACTTCGCATCAGAAGGCCTTTATTAACCCCCCCCCCCCCCTGTGTGGAGCAGTTATATGATGGATAGATGCACTTTTATGGATTTCAAAAACTTTCAAAAACCATTATAAAGCTTTGAAAAACCAGGACATTTTTAATATATCTCCGATTTTATTTGTCTGAAAGAAGATAGTCATATGTATATATATATTATATATGTATGTATGTATGTACGTACCTATACATATACATATACATATACATACACATACTGGTAGTTAGTTGTCGCGCATGTCATCTAGTATTGAATATTCGTCTGGTGTAGGGCTGTATGGCATGAGCTCAGATTTTGCGTCACCGATTATTCTTTCCTTCCTAATGATAAGTTTGTGATTTTCTAGATTGCTAAACTCCGCCAGCAGCTCCAGCGCAGTTTGCAGGGAAGTTGCCGTATCAAGGACAAAGAAGAAGTGACGCAGCTGAACCAGGTCCAGGTACTGTAGATCAAGACTATAGAGAGTAGTGCTTGCTTCTCTGCCTTTTTAGAGCTTTATTTATTACCCATAACCTTTTAAGCAAATTTGGGATTTTATCATCAGAATGTTGGGCTCTTTTAACTTTTGAACGGTAGTGGAAATAAATACACAGAAAGTTTGGGGGTGTTTTGTCCTTGATATATATATATATATATATATATATATATATATATATATAGTGAAATATAACAATTTAAAATAACTTTTTCAAAAAATATTTTTAGTGAAACCGATAATTTTTTTTTACTTCTTACCTTTTTTTTTACTAGCTATTGTACTATTACTTATTTGTATCTTTTACATTTTGGAGTGAAATTTTATAGTCCATTTTTTTGTGAGATGAACCAATATTTATATGGGCAATTTCAGACATTAATCAGGTTACTAGTCTATTTTGTCTCTTTAATGAAGATGCACTTTTTGTTTTTCAGCCAAAGCGAGTCTCTGCATCCTCATCTAATATGGTCCACTCAAGACCCCTCATATGTAGAATGCCAAGCTATAGTGACTGTATTAACCAGGAGCTGGAGAGCGTCTTCATCTGTGAGGACTGGGGGAGGGAGGAGGAGGTACAAAAACACACACACACACACACACACACACACACACACACACACACACACACACACACACACACACACACACACACACACACACACACACACACACGTTTGTTTTTGTGAAATGTGAGGACATTCCATAGGCGTAATGGTTTTTATACCGTACAAACCGTATTTTCTATCCCCTTACACTGCCCCTGCCCCTAAACCTAGCCCTCACAGGAGACTGTGCAGTTCACTTTCTGTGAAAAAAACCTTGTTCTGTGTGATTTATAAGCATTTTGAAAAGTGAGGACATGGGTAACGTCCTCATATTTCACCCTCTTTTTGTAATACATATGTCATACCCATGTCATTATACACATTTGTGTCCTGATATTTCACAAAAACACACACACACACACACACACACACACACACACACACACACACACACACCTTTGTGAGGGCATTCATTGACAATGTAATCTCTAGCTCTTTACCCTAACCCTACCCATCTCAACTAAGTGCCTAAGTCGAACCCTTACCCTAAACCTACCCTTAACCTAATTATAACCTTATCCCTAAAACCAAGTTTTGACCCGCAAACAGGCCTTTAAAGGAGTCGCAGAAAGTGAGGACCGGCCAAAAAGTCTTCACTTTACTCTCTTTGTCCTCACTCCCATGGTCTAAAACTCAAACTGGTCCTCACAAAGAAAATTGTACAAATACATGCGCACACACACACACACACATTCTTGAACATGTGTTTTACGGGTGTTCTCCATAGACATAATGATTTTTATACTGTACAAACTGTATATTCTCTCCCCCTACACTAACCCTACTCCTAAACCTACCATCACACAAAACTTTCTTGAATTTAAAAAAAGAAACACAGTTTACTGTTTTTTTTGTGCTATTAGGTTTGTTTGTCCTCATAAACCACATATACTTGAACATACATACGCACATCAGTGAAACATTTCAACTTTGTAATTATAGCGTGTTTATTCTCGTGTTTCAGGCTTTGGAGGTGCGAGACGGTGGCCGTGCACCTGTGCCTCCTCTTCATCACGCTCACAGCACTGAGACGCAGATCTCCTGCAGTCCCTGTTACTGCTGCTCTCCTACTGCAGACTCTGAGAAAGGTAGAGCACTCAGTACTCATTCAGTACTATGGCATATATCAAACCACCATGTTATTGCCATCTGATACCATCACTGTGCTGTGGTACTTCCACAGTATTTTATAAGGGAAGGTTTGCTGAAATAAACAGCGTTGTTTTGTCCTTTTAGATTACAGGAACGGTTCACCTCTGCCTCAGTTTTCCAGCTCTCCCAAACCCAACAACAGTTACACGTTTAAACGCGAGCCTCCCGAGGGCTGCGAGAAGGTTAAAGTGTTTGAAGATCTCATGTAAGTACCTTTGCACTACTGTGGATTCTCATAAAATGCTTTTTTTAAACTGTATTGTTGTACACACCCAGAGAGCATGCTTTGGTTTTTGTGGTTTATGGTACAAGGTTTTTCTTGGCGTTTGCTTGTCTGATCTGAGCATAACTACACCATTTTATGACATATGCTACTTCCACCCCGGGTCCCTGTATGAAATGCTAATGTGCAATGTTTGCATATACATGTAAATAAATAAATATATATATATATATATTACATCAAGATTTGTTGTGATGTATATTATATGAATGTTATTTATATTTGCATATACACAGTATATAAATCAATTTATTTGTAAATAAACTGATTTATATATGAATAAAAAAATATATATATAAATACACATACTGAAGAAAATTATAAAAGCAACACTTTTGTTTTTGCCCTCATTTTTCATGAGCTGAACTCAAAGATCTAAGACTTTTTCTGTGTACACAAAAGGCCTATTTCTCTCAAATATTGTTCACAAATCTGTGTTAGTGAGCACTTCTCCTTTGCCGAGATAATCCATCCACCTCACAGGTGTGGCATATCAAGATGCTGATTAGACAGCATGATTAATGCAGGTGTGCCTTAAGGCCTGTTCACACCGGGGCGTTTTTTGCGCGCGTTTATCGCCGACGTTGAACGCCTCGTGACTAAAGCGCGCCAATGTGAGTGTGCACACCGACACGCAAAACGGCAGGCGTAAAAGCGTCATTTAAAAAATAAAAAAAAACTAGGGTTCATTTTTTAGTTTTGACGTGGCGCGTTAAAAACTGTCCGACCAATGAGATCGGTGCTTTTGTTCACGTGCCTGGAGCTGCTGAAGTTACAGTAAAAGATGACTTGGTGGCGCTCAAGCATAAAACGGCCTTGCCGAGCACACAGATACGACGAAGAAGTACACATACAAAGAAGAAGATGAGGTGCTAATGCTGCTTGCCAATTAGGAAAAAAGTGTGTGAATTGGTTTTGCAAGCACGTAAATACTGTCTCTCTTCTTCTTCTGTGTGACAAGCGAGTGTCAGAAGTGTAAAGTGGCGCCGCACCACCTTGTGCACCGGGAGTGCCATCTACTGAATTTGCACGTTCACTCTGCAAATAGCCAGTGAAAATTGATTGTGTGTGAACACTCAGTACGTGCCGAAAAACGCTGGCATGCACGATATTCGTCCCGGCGTGTACAGGCCTTTAGGCTGGCCACAATAAAATGTGCAGTTTTACTCTATTGGGGGGTCCCGGGGGGTCCAAAAAAAAAAGTCAATACCTGGTGCAACCACCATTTGCCTCACGCAGTGCAACTCCTTCGCATAGAGTTGATCAGGTGGTTGATTGTGGCCTGTGGAATGTTGGTCCACTCCTCTTCAATGGCTGTGTGAAGTTGCTGGATATATATATATATATAAATAATCAGTGTGTGTACACACACAAAACTTATTTTAATGGCCACCGACCTTATCATTTGCCTATTCTCTGACTTCATTATTATTGATTTTCTGATATAATTGATTTTTTTTTTTATCTTGTAGCACTTGTAGGACACAAGGCTTTCCCGTCTTTTCCTGCCCCGACAGAAACAAGGTGAACTTCACTCCAAGCGGCTCTGCCTTCTGTCCTGTAAAGCTGCTGTGTTCGTCCCTATTCCCATCAGATGCTGCTGCTCAACCCAGTCCGCTGGATAATCAAACTTCAAGACAGACGTCTGGCCCATTTACAGAGGCCACCGTGCAAAACAGCTTCCCCCTGCGGCCCGTGCCCTCTGAACGCTGCAGTATTAGGAAATGCCTGCTGCTCAGTTAGCCAATCAGAGCTCAGATCTGAAACCACTGTCTGACTCTACGTCGTAGGAAATGTTGTACTTGCTAATGGTTGTACAAAAGGAGCATTATGTTGTAATGAACTTTGTCTTGCAGTTTCATGTAATTCTGCAGGAATGCACAAATCTTAATCTTACAGCACATCCTACTAACCAGGAAAATCACATTAGATATGACAGTATTTAGCTGTACTCCAACAGCCAAAAATGTTCTTTCATGCCTTAACACAGCTCAGGTTTAGCTTCCATTAGGGCTGGATGGTAGAACTAATTATATCTTAATATTATGTTTCAGTCTTTTGATGATATATTATTTCACCCCAACAGTCTTTGTACTGCTAGCAAGATAATTGCAAATATATTGTCCATATTCAAAATACTGCCCAGCCCTAACATCCATACTTCCCTCTTGAGTAATAATGGTTGTCATTTTAGCATCTTCCTCTTTTATTCATGTGACACTGTAATGGTGTATAAATATAACTGCTGGATGCTCACATTAAAGTGACATTTATAAAGTATAATATTTGTGTGTATTTCCATGTGTTTTACTTCAATTATGTGCGTCCTATATTTTTTGGTTGAATTGGGAATTCAGGAATTTATATAAGTGCTATCTATCCATCCATCCATCTATCCACCCCTTCATCCAGCTATCTCTATCTATCTATCTATCTATCTATCTATCTATCTATCTATCTATCTATCTATCTATCTATCTATCTATCTATCTATCTATCTATCTATCTATCTATCTATCTATCTATCTATCTATCTATCTGGGATGCCACAAATCTCAATATAATACTGAACCGTTCGGTACGGCATTCACGGTTCAATACGCGCTTGTGAATTGCGTTTTTTTCGATTTCACATTTAATTAATAATTTTTCTACAAATTCTATCATTTGCCTCCATCCCAATATACTGAACAACGCGAAATACATTCACATCACACGTTAGTGGTAACGTTATACTCACGGAACACTATAGTTATTCACAAACACGAAAGTTCATTGTTTGCATGCGTTTTACAGCCTTGCCGGCTCATTCACGTGCGCGGTTTTAAACATGCGCTTTTCAGAGCGCGCGCACTAAAAGCCTGTCAAACACGTGATTACTGGACTAAGTAGTCGTCTTACTGCGCTAATACTGTCAAATACACACAAGGTTAACATAAACAGTCGGTTATGTCTAAAGTGAAAGTAAAATCGCAATCGTGTCTGTATATTAGATGCAAGCAGGTCTTAAATTGACAGCAGCGCAGTAATAGTGAACACACGGTCCTTAAAGGGACAGTTCACCTCTAAAATGATGTCATTATTTACTCACTCTAATATTGTTCCAAACCTGTATTCATTTCTCGATTTCTTTTTTCTCTTTAACCTCTTGCTGTTCCTGTCGCCTAAGAATAGAATAACAAAAAATGTATGTGACAAGCCATCCGAACCGAACCGAAAACCGTGGTTAAAAACCAAGGTATGTATTAAACCGTGGACTAACTGTATTGTTGCATCCCTTCTATCTATCTATCTATCTATCTATCTATCTATCTATCTATCTATCTATCTATCTATCTATCTATCTATCTATCTATCTATCTATCTATCTATCTATCTATCTATCTATCTATCTATCCATCCATCCATCCATCCATCCATCCATCCATCCATCCATCCATCCATCCATCCATCCATCCATCCATCCATCCATCCATCCATCCATCCATCCATCCATCCATCCATCCATCCATCCATCCATCCATTCATTGTTCTTTCCAACCATCCCTCCATCCAGCTATTGTTCTCTATCTATCTATCTATCCATCCATCGTTCTCTTTCCAACCATCCATCCATCCATCGTTCTACCTATCCATCCGTCCGATCCATCATTTACTGCAATAATTTACCTTCTAACAAAATATCAAAATCAAAATATTTAAAGATCAGTTTCCAGTTGTTTTTTTGTGTATATAGAGTACACAAACGTATAGCCGCACTATTGGATTAAAATTACACATCTTTTATTAATTCATTACATGCCATTCATTTACATATTAATGGTAGAAATATAAACCCAATAATACAGCACAATATTGAAAATTATATGGCATTATTTGGTGCAGCAGTTACTGATATAATATGATGCATTTATTTTTCTTTGTCTAGGAAAGCACTGATAATAATAACTGACTTCAGTAAGGCCATTTGGTCCCACTGGGTATTAGATGTTATGTGGATTCACATTTACAAAAATGCATTATTACATTTTATTGCACTTACGTGTTTGCAGGTTAGCAACTTGTAGTGAAAGGTAATACCCAGGTAATCATATTTAAAATGCTTGAGGATATTTTGGTGTACATAGGACCCAGGTTTCAGGCACACACACACACACACACACACTCGGCACAAATACAATTAATCAACATGAACATGAATGCTTACTTCATAGGATCTACTTTGTCCAATGGTCCAGGAAAAATAACTTCCAGAACCTAGACTGTAAAAAGTGAATGGTTACAGTTGCATTCTATAACTTATATAACCATACCATCTTAAAAATATATACACTTTGTAATAGCTGCTTTCACATTAGCTAGTTTCCATAAGATAATATACAGTATGACTTTCATTAAATAAATGAATTTAAGGACTGTGTTAAACCCCTCTCATATTTAAGGCTTTTGAAATGCAGCATTAGTTTTAGCTGTCGGCACTAAAGTAAGACAAAACGCATCTTTAACTACCGTTATCCAGGAAATTTGCAACATCTGCAAAAAATACTTTAACTGATCAAGGCTGAACATCTACAATAAATAATGATAAAAAAACATGCAATATCACAATATACAAACAAAAACTACTTACTGTCGCTGATTATGTTGAGAAATGTTATACATTTATGCAATACAAGAAAACCCACAATGTTATGGCAAATCAAACTGCCTTGACAATACTAGCAATAAAAAAGGAATCAAGGCCAGAGTGATTATTATTCATTTCCTTTGGCAGCAAATATGTCTTCATTAAATAATTAAGGTTATCTGCTATGGCATAAAGAAATCACTGTTAGTATCTGTCCAGATCTGTAGGCCTCTTGCATAAACTACCGTTTGTGCGACACGAGCGATAAAGTGCATCTGTAACAGGGCAGATCAAGCCTTCAGTAGCTCATCTTCCTCATTGGTCCGGCCGATTGCATCCGGGTTTGATAGCGGATCCAGATCGGCAAACAGATTGAACCAAGCAGAGAGATCTTTTGAGGTATCTGTAATTGAAGATTTTTTTTTTTTCTAAATTAGAAGTGATGCATTTATTTTTTAAAAGATGCATAACAATACAAAAAGACACCCTAAAGTTAGAGGTGTAGATATTTGCTCTGACATTATGTCTCTCAATTTGATGTATTTATACATTTTTTAAAAGTTACAATATGTAATTTTTCACCACTAGAGGTCGCTTATGCAAACCAAAGGCATAGCTTAAATGACAAATGGATTTCGGAGCTTTTATTATGCCACAGTCGCGGCTTCTGCTTCTTCCACTCATGCGTATGTGGGGTAACACAGCACAGTTTTATCATATTAGATACATTTGAGTGTGTTGAAAGTTATGTTATAACGTTACTCTGTGTGTTCGCTCTGTGGCTGCTATGAGACACTTGTTCACATTGCAGTGAGCTAGATCGATATTAGGCTTGGTAAAACATGGTACTCGCGGTAAATCAAGAAAACAATGAGACGAACTGTGTTGAGCTATATGACAGTGTTTAGTTTTCTGTCCATATATGTCTCCAAACAGTTGTTCCCTTGTCTAATAAAACACATAATATATTAAAGTGTCTTTGGTGTTTCTATGGTTTCTACAAATTAAACCGTAAATCGAGGGTAACGCGGGTATGATGTCATTGATAGGCGACGCAAAGACATGGTCCATGTCCTGGTTAAAATTGCTTTCTCTGGATTTAAACATTCTTGGAATAATTTGGGATAGTGCAAGTACACAAGTCAACTAAATATACAACGCTGTTCTAGTGTTTTTTGGATATTTTAATACAAAAATCTTACATATTGTCCCTTTAAGGGGTTATTGTGATTCATACTTTTGCAACTGAAAATATATCGGTTATATTTTGGATAAGAAATAAACACAATATACATGATTGTAAACAAGTATTAAATTCTGTTTCAAATAAATGCATCACAATGGATCAATGCATGTCTACACTCCCAATATTGAGTCTGGCACACTATAAAAGCTCTGATCATTTACCTTTCACTGCAGATTTGGAAGAGTTTTGACTCGCTACAGATGAGCTTTCAGGGATATTCTGTGGAAAGGCTGTTGCCCAACCTGGAATACAGGAAATATTAAAGAAAATTTACAGTAGATGCATACTACAGTTTTTTTGTATACTTTTATACAGCAAGGATGCATTGATTGGATCACAAATGACAGTAAAGACATGTATAATGTTACAAAATATTTCTTTTTCAAATCAGAGCTTTTCTTTTGGACTTTTTTACTCATCAAAGGATCCTGAAATCCATGGTTTCTACAAAAATATGAAGGAGCACAACATTTACAATGAAAATGATAATTAAAGGTTCAGTGTGTAGTATTCATGAGGATATATTGATCGAATATAATATACATAACTATGTTTTCATTGGTGTATAAAGACTTTACATAATCAACCGTTATGTTTTTATTACCGTAGAATGAGCCATTTCTATCCCCATACACCGCGGGTCCCCTTACAGTGAAATCATTTTGCGCCTCATGTTTCTACAGTAGCCCTAAACAGACAAACTGCTCTACAGAGCGCTAGCTACTCTCTGCTGTCTCAGACGACGACATCTTTGTCCTGTGTCGGCCACCGTAGCTTCTCTATGTGCTTCGAAAGGGAGGGGTGAGCGGTTGCAATTTGCCACCACACCAATAAATGCCACTAAAACTTACACACTGCACCTTTAAGTTTAAATTACATTTCAAAATATAATTAAATAGAAAACAGTTATTTTAATAAAATTAATAATATTTTATAATTTTTTTACATTTAACCCTCTGGTGCTCTTTGTTTAGGGGTTGCATTGGTCGTCTTCCCGGTCATAAGTGACCTGACACCTAAAAATTAAACTTCCTCCACCCCAGTAAAACCAATGCAATTTATTTTTCTTCAATAATATTTTTTCTTTTTAATTTTGTATTTTGAGATGATTTGATGGTATTTTTTAATATTTATGCAATAATTATGGTCTATTTTTGCCATTGAAAATTATACATTATTTATTTATATTATATATATTATATTTTTTGTGATTTTTAATTTTTTTTATTTTAATCATTGCAGTATTTCAGGTTAAAATTGAGACTAGGCCTTCAAAATAAATTTTTTTTGAAGGCAGATTAGCGCCCTCTTTTAGAATTATTTAAGAAATCATGCAACCATGTGTGTAACCATTAGAGGTCTGTATGGAGAGGCTTGAGAATCCTCTAGTTCTCTTTTGAACACATTTAATGATTTTTTTTGATGGATTTGAACATAAATTTAAAAAATCTCAAAGACTACTTATTATAAAGTTTTAGATATTTTTTTGTTTGTTAGAAATTTTAGATTTTTTCTGTGAATTTGTGTTTTTGCAGATTTCCCATTCATTTCCTATGGTGTCATTTTTGACCGAAGAGCACAAGTGGGAGTTTTTTTTTTACGACCACTTAGCATGCTTGAATCATTGCCTCAATTTTTTTGTGTGTTAACATACCTGATGCTAGAAAATTTTCCAAGTTTCATATCATTCTGATGAAGCTGTGATTTTTAAAAATTCCAAATATGGTTCCAATGAACGCTACTTTTTTCCCCCCAACCAATTAGCATGCTCGAATCATGACCCCAATTTTTTTGTGTTTACATACCTAATGCAAGAAAAGTCACCAAGTTTCATATCATTCCGATGAAGCTGTGATTTTTAACATTTCAAAACAGAAAATTTTCCGGTCAGAAATGACCGAAGAGCACCAAAGGGTTAAATGTAATTATTTTTATAAATATTAAAATAATATTTTACTGTATTGTTAATCAAATAAACGCAGCCTTGGTGAGCATCTTTCAAAAACATAAATTGGTAGAGTTCCATGATGATCTATTATTATGGTATCATCTAATTCAGAAGAACCCGTTCCTAAAGGACCGACCGGTTACATTACATCTTAGTAAGAGTCTGTTCTTGTCCACAATAAACTGTAACATGAAGCCGACTTTCTGCCAAATATCTCTGTTCACCTGAGACAGTGGACTGTAGGCCGTTCATGTTCTGGTCGAGTAGTGTGGAAGGCAGAAAGAAGGCAGGCTCCTCTTCAGACGGCTGGGTCTCTGCTCTGCTACTGCCGGCCGGTTCATCCTCCCCAAACACCTCACGCCATTCCTGCGAGAAACCCCTGTCCTCCAGAGAACTGCTGCCCAGAATCTCATCCAGCAAACTCAAGCCATCCTTCTCCTGACCGCCAGAGAAACACTCATCAATTCCTGTATATGCAGTGTACAGAGAGAGAGAAAAAGTCCTTGTTGATCATGGGCTTTTTTTACATGTTCAGCTTTATTTAGTGTTTAATGTTGCCGTTTGAGCATAAATAAGGTCTGCAAAGGTATAAAGCACAAAGTCCACTCCAAAGGGAGTTATTCTTTATATCAGTGCGCACTGTTTCTGAACTCCCTGAAACGCCTCAATTGTAGTCTACATAATCTGTGTGTTTTCAGCAGGGTTGAGTTAGGTTATGATAAGGGGCGTGACATTTCTCAAACACGCTCAAAGTGCTTGACCAATCACAACACACTGATCAGTCCAGTCCAATCCAACTGACCAATCAGAGTGCATCGTGCTTTTCTGAAGGAGGGGCTTCACAGAGACAGGAACTAAACAGAGCGTGACTGACAGACTGGGAAAAGAGGTGCTGCAATAATGTAAAAAATGAGAAAAATCAAGCATGAAAACCTATTCTAGTAGAACCACAAAACAATATCAAGACAAATATTAGGTCTCCTTTAAGGATGAACATTAGTTATTGTTACTCATGTATAAATGCATGCATGAAAGCTTTACCTGTTTGTATGGCGTTACGGCTCAGTGTTTCTTCTTCAATTGAAATAAGCCTGAAACAGAAGAGACGTACGATTAGAGGTTTATATCGCAACTAAAGGAAATGAGGACCGAACAGCTCCTACGTTTCATCTGTATTCTGACTCGTCTCCTCATCTTCTGCTTTTGCCTTCGTTTTCTTCTTCACCTTTTTCTTTGAAGCTTGATCTGAACCCTGCGTATCAGACACAACAGATGAACATATTTGTTGGACATGCATCTTAATACCACGGCCTGTTTGTTCAACAATGGAAGTTGGATGAGTATTTGATTAAGGTAATACAATTCGATAAAACAGTAATCATTTTGCAATTCTATCTGGTGACTCATGCAGCAATTAAAAACAATCAAAAATCTGAGGCAAAAGCCCATTTTTGGGATGAATAATCAATAGGTTCCTATTGTGACAACTTGCCCCACATAGTATGAGAACATTCCTTTACTACTGATAGAGACAATATCAAGATGATGCATTTTCAGCATATTCCAGTCTCCAATATCACATGATCCTTCAGAAATCATTATACTTTATTTTTATGGAAACAGCAAACATTTTTTGGGGAGGAAACTGTTTTCTTTTTAGGATTTTTTGATTATTTAAAAAAATTAAAAGTAAAAAAAATTAAAAATAAACGCATATATTTGAAATATAAATATTTTGTAACAATAAAAAAAAAGTGTCTTTATTGTCAATGTAATCAAATGAATGCATCTTTGCTGAATTAAAGTATTAATTTCTTTCCAAACATGAATCTTACCGACCCCAAACTTTTAAAATGAATTCTTCCAGAATATACTTTATATAAAATCACCTGCTAAACATACTGTACATATACAATCCTCTTCCTTAAAAAAACTAAATAAAAATGTTCAAATCTAACACCCAAATCTCAATGGAAAACAAAACTAATTAATTTTATAGTTTTGCCACCAAATGAGGACTATATTCTGTGGAAGTTTGTTTCTGCCACAGAATAAAAAATAAAAAAGGTAATTGCGACTTTATCAAATCAGATTTGGTTTCTCGCAATTGCAAGTTTACATTGCGCAAATTGCTTGTTTTCTCAGAATTGTGAGATATAAACTCATTAAGTCTTTTTTCCCTCAGAATTGGACTTACGCGCAATTACGGGTTTATATCTCACAATTCTAAGAAAATAAGTCAGAATTGTGAGATAAAAAGTCGCAATTATTTTTTAAGTAAGGAATAATTGACAACAGGCTGTTGTATTAGAAAAATAATGCACACCCGAGTTGTTACAATAATTTTCAATAATTCAACGGCCCGGAGTCAATTATTCCGCTTATACTACGGTTACCACACCTCAAAAAATGTTTTGTATACGCTTATCAAATTTGATCCTTAATACGCTTGTGTGTAGGACTAACTTTATAAACCCAAACCTCTGTTGACAATTCCAAAACGTCATTTTAGAACTAGTAATGGAGGCTTGAGCCACTGATAGTGCAGAGAGAGAGAGAGAGAGAGAGAGAGAGAGAGAGAGAGAGAGAGAGAGAGAGAGAGAGAGAGTGAGAGAGAGAGTGTGAGAGAGAGAGAGTGTGAGAGAGAGAGTGTGAGAGAGAGAGTGTGAGAGAGAGAGAGAGCAGCGTCTTTACTGTAAGTTTATCTGCTTCAAGAACAGTGCCGTTATTACATCGCCAGAAGAAATGTCATGTAGCTTTTAAGTTGTTAAAATAAATTACTGATAAAATCACTTACCACTGTACTTTATGTGTTTGAGTGGGAGAGAGTATGTGCTTTCCATACATAATAAAACATCATTTCTGTCAGAACCACTATCATCAAAATCATAGTTTAGATTGGCGGTATAGTTCTGTTCTGGGCAAGAACTCCCTGCGCATCCATGCAGCCCAGCATGAATAAGAGTAGGGCGAGCAGTGATAAACCCCCTCAGGGTAAACAGAACTGAACCAACAATGTATTGCAGATATCATTAACGTCAATATTACAATGTACAACCTAATTCGTGAATTTAGTCTTATTCAGGGGGAATCAGAATGCCAAATCCTGACTGGACGAGAGGGGGAGCTGGGGATGGAGGAGGGTAATTAGCTCTGGAGAAACGCGATAGCTACTGATGATATTGAAGGAGCTTATATATATGCATGCTGTAATAGGCATAATTTGTCGTTTTTATCCTGTTGTTTACTATATTTATTTGCTTGGTCAGTGTCGTTGTGGGTTTTGGTTATTTTGGTGATATAGAACTATAATGCGGTCAAGACCTGCCTAGAACTACTTTAGCCGTGCGTTCACTGAAAATAATTGCACACCTTAGAACGTCCGTCAACCAATCAGATTCAAGCATTCAACAGCCCTGTGGTATAAGCAGTTTTATTCCATGCCGGAAATAAGCTTCCACGATATACACATCCATCCCCAAAATATTACTATAAAACATCTCCATGAAAGCGCTCACCCCCAGTGCTGAAGCCTCATGTGTCTGGCAGCCTTTGAAGCTCTCATGAATAGCAGCCATAGTGTGAGAGGTTTTCTCCCAGAAATGTAGCAATGTGGTCTGAAGCACAGGAAAGACAAATATGTATCTCTATGCCACGACTCTCTAAGACTTGCTAAATTGTAAGAGATAACTGCCTTTATCAACAATTAATTTAGATCAAATAATAATAATAATAATAATAGAAATATAAAAATACAAAGTAATAATAAAATAACTAATTCATGGCTTAATGACTTATGATTGCATTCATTTTCACATCAAATTTAAAATAAAATATCCCTGCTGCATTACAGTTTCATATTATTGTATAGATATATATAGTTGCACACACATCACATGTACAATGCTCACAGCTCAGGTAAAATAATAATAATAGTAAATAATAAAGCTATAAGAAGCAGCACCTGATAGGTTGTCAGGACGTGTGAGAGCAGATTACAGCGACTGGCTCCGAGCAGATCAACCTTCTGACACACATCATTCTTCAGCTTGTCAAAACTCGTCTTGGTGTGACGCACCTGTGTTTGAACCTGAGGGATATAAAGAGATGAAGCTGCTGTCCATCAAAAAACAACCGCTAGATATTGATCTGGTGAACCCATGAAGCGTCTAATGGTTTTTAACTGATCTCAGGTCAGTTTTAGAACGTAGGTTCATTTTTAATTCATTTAATGACTTTTAATACGTATGCTTATATAACACAAAAAGGAGAATGATACTTAATTGCTTCTAATTTACCTAGTTTGCAAACGCCCTGCTTAAACGCACACAAAACAAGGACTACAAATTAATAAAACATACATTTTACAGAACCGTCATATTTAATTATTTGTAGATTCCATTTAATAGATTACACTTTCATGAAAACATTAGTAATTGGGTTGTAAACAGTTTCTTTATCCATGTTTGGGCTGAGTTTTCATTGCACTTACATGGTTTTGACCAGCTTGAGATGTTTAGAGTGAATCATTTTACAAAGCAATTGGTTCAACTGATTCAAAGCTTTGAAAAACGATGGCTGTGTCCGAAATCGCACCCTATCCCTTTAAATAGGGCACTATCTTAAGGGGACAGCCATTTGTAGTGGTGTCCGAAAACAGTGGACCTTATTGAGTGCACTCATTCAATCCCACAATGCACCGCAATAAAAAGTGTACAACTGGTGCACGCTCAACGGCTAGAGAATACCCATAATGCACTGTGAGAGTCGAGCGCTGACTGAATTCCCGCGTCTGACCAGAAGATGGCGCCCGCAGCTGAATCAATCATCCATCCATCTTCCAAACCGCATTGGTCCAGCGCAATATCATACAGCTATAACTTCATTTTTAATTTATTATTAAATTGTTTAATTACAGTTTATATATGTTAGGTTCAATGGCAGAGTGCTACGTTTGAGAGCTGCCAGTTTGCTACGTTTCAAATATTAAACAGCAAGCAGAAACTTAGCAAAAGCAGCAGCCCTTCTGGTGCACTCAGTGTCCGAATTCACTCCTCCAAGTGTACTATATTAGTGGAGTAATGTGGGAATAGTGAATGAGGGTATAGGGGGCGATTTCAAACACAGCAGTAGTTTCTCCCATCACACTGGCTGTGTCTGAAATTGCATACTCTCTTGAGTAGGTACTTATTTTGAATAAGTGCTTACTTTGCGAACGCTAAAAAGAGTATGTTCCCTATGGTATGAATGTGTGGTGTAGGGCAGATACAATCAACCCACACATCACTGATCCATAATTCACACATCACCCACACACACATGCATATTTGACACGTCCCCTTTAAGAAGAGGGAGTGGGTTCATGAGAGTTTTGTTGATGCGTTGTTCTGACGCAGAAGTTGATGATAAAGTAAAACGTAAATGCAATCTGGCCTGTCATGTTGTCACATTATTACCAGCGTCAGTTGCGTCGCTGCACTGCCATTCACAGATCCTCTCCTGTGGTGTCCTCAATGGGATAGTAAAGTGTCCATCGTATGCGCACTTCAGAATCTCGCCGGGAGTAATAGGTCATCCGGTTACTTTTTGCCTACTCTTTTATGAGTACTGTGAATTTGGACATACTACTTTTGTCACGTACTGTTTTTCACCTACTATATAGTAGGGACGTATGTGATTTTGGATGCAGTCCCTCTCTTCACACTGCAGATGAGAATGATTAGAAGACGTTACTCCTTCTGCTGGTGAAAAGTTTCACTGCAGTCACTGCAGGGCTCTCAGGTGACAGAAACATTTCCAGCCTAAAGCCGCATCAAAACTCGACAAAAGGAATGAAAACTAGCTAGAAAACTAGATTTTAATTTTCAGCACTTTGCATGATGACTTAAAATGTGAGCTATAAATATAAATAACACAATGTGATGTGGACATGCCCATTCATAATCTTTTTGAATAAAGAAATCTAGCTTTGCCTTAAAACACTTATTGTCCTTTCACTTCCCCAATCCTTTTAACACATGGTTTTTCTGATCTCAGAAATATTGCAAGCATTAATGTGCAATTATCCTTGTATAATGCCAAACTCAATGGACTACTTGCACAACTACTTCCACATTCAACTTATTACATCTCAGGAGTTTGCGGTAACAGCTTTCAGTGCACCTACATACATGAGAATGCAGATTCTCAGAAATCATGTTCTCTGCATTACATGAATTATCTTGAGCCTTCTGAAATGTTCCTATAAATATATTTTCAGTGCATTCCGAATAATAAATGAATATATTTCCCCACTATCCTGCAGCAGTCCAGTGCTCGTCTTTCATTAACAGTGTTCTTATCTTCCTAATCATATTTCATACCTGTTGAGTTTACATTTTTAAATGAATTTGACTAATAAAAAATGATTGCTTGTTTGCGCTGTGCTTTTATTCCAGTCTTTTAAAATAGTTGAATGATTGAATGCTCGATACGTGCCTTAAATAAATCGAACAATGTTAAATATTTAATTCATCTTAAACAGTAACGCACACAGTAGAGGAGAATGACAGTCAAGTAGACCTACTTTGAATATTAATTATGCATTTTGGGCAGAAACATTTAAATGACATACAGTAAAATGATTGACAGTTGAAATAAAGGTTCGTATTCATCAGGTGTCACACTTCAGCATCGCGGCCACTAGTTTAGATGAACACTGAAATCCAGTGGGGAAATAATCATACGCTGCTTTCTCAGATCGGCTTGGTTGGATTAAAACTTCATGTTTCGTTGAGTTTGGAAAATTCTGTACATAGTAATCATCAGAATATCTCTTCTCCAGTCTCTGAAAATGTCAGGATTTTTCAATCCTCTTGCAGACACACATTTTAGGTGCCGTTTATTAAACTCAACGACTACAGTACATTGAAAATATACATAACCAGAAATAAGTGAGATGTACTTTTTCAAAATGGAAGTGCGTCATGAAGCTCAGTGCAAGTAGTCCATTAACCTGCCTTAAAATTCCTGGTGTGGGCGCAACTCACGTAATCTCTAGTTTGTGGCGTGACATCAAACATGCCTCCATATTATCTCTCCCTGCTCTTTCAGTGGTCCTTAGGTTACTAGGTATTCATTCCAAGAATACACATTAGTAAAAGTCTCCCATTTCTTTAGTTGCCTACAGATAAACTTTTTGGCAGCCGCATTACACTATTAAAGTATAGCCCAAAAAAACTAAACCCACGGCTCTGTAATTTTTCCCCACAATTGCTTTTTCAAAATAGCCAAATTGTGTGGGACAGCTGGGAGAGACTGACCTTACGGAACTTCTCCATCTGCTTGTGTGTGTCCGGGTCGAGCTCCTGAGAAACGTCCTTCATCCAGAGAAGCGCTCCTCTGTACTCTGTCCGTGACTGTTCCATCCTGTTCACCGTCAGCCACGTATCTGAGATTGCTCGGTAACGGAAGGTCTCCACCTCCTGGAACAGGCGACCCAGCGGACCTCGCAGCGCCAATCTGCAGTGAGAAACCAATGAATGAGAAGAATTCACAAACCGATCACATTTGACAGACAGAAGATGATATAGAATCTTCAATCAATTCCAGGCTGGTTTATGCTGGTTATAGTGGACCAGCGTAGTCTGTTCTCAAGCAAAACTGAGCTTGTGTAGCTGATCTACCAGCATTCCCGCTTCACATGCTGGTGACCAGAGCAAATCAGCAACCACCCAGGAAGCAATTTTGCGTTTAAAGACGTCTAATAGCCGTCCAAACACAGCCCAGACATCTAGGCTAAAACAAGGCAAAATTTGGGCTATCAGTGAAAAATTAAAAGACAAATGAAACCAAACACCTTGTAATCACTGTTTACTTTGCTTACACAATGGAATATCATACATCTTTTAAGTTATTTCGGCAAAAACATGTAACCAAGAAGAGACCTTTGCTGTGAAGAGAAGCAGAGCGCTTTCCCAGTAGCTTGCATGATCTTTCCAGCACGACTCTTGTCTTGAGAGCCCTGCGAACGCAGGAACCGACCCAATTCATTCTCCTCCTCAGACAGAACTGAAAAGAGCATCAGAATTTAGCCACACTTACTAATAGTTTTCTTTGAATACTAAATTATGGATAAAAATCCACCTTTAAGTTAAACATATGAACGGCACAGCAAACAGTTGACCCTTGTGAAACAGAAGTACACTTTAACATAGAAAAGAGTAGTCATTAAGGAAATACACTTCAAAATAGCCTAAATTTAAACTGTTCATCATATAAAGTGAGCGTGTCTCCTCAGAAAATTTGGTCTAAACCACTCAATTCATATAGTTTATTTTTACATTCTTTATGAACTTTTTGAAGCGTCAAAGTGGAGGTTGCATAGCTGTCAATGGAGGGACAGAAAGAATCAGATTTCATTAAAAAGGATCTTCTTTTGTGTGACGATGAACAAAAGTCTTCCAGGTTTGGAATGACATGAGGGTGTCACGGAACAGAAGGGCACAGACAAGCAAGTAAGTATAAGTGTTCTTTATTAAGTGTAGAGTGGGGTTGAAGTAGCATGACCCCACGCAACGGAAGTAAATGGTGACTTGTAGAAGGGTAATGGTGACTTAGCTGGTGCAGACTCAGAGTGTGGTATCTTGCAGGTGATGGAGAACTCAATGAGTGAAGATCAGTAACCAGAATCAGCATGTACTGAGATGAGAAAAGTGAACGGTGACTGGGTGCATATATAGTGAGTCTCTGATGAGGTGCAGGTGTAGCGAGTCAGTGTTCTGGTGAATGTGAACGAGTGGGCGGGTCCTGGTGATTATGTGATGATTGGGGCTGTGTGACTGACTCTGTGACAGATGGTGAGTAATTAAATGCATGTTGATTACAATGATCTGAATTTTTTTTAGATTATATTAAATGCAAACTTAAATTGATGATATTACTGTAATGATGCAATTTAGTACATTTAAAATGAGTTCACTTTAAATGTACTATCAAATGACACTAGTTAAAAATATAATCAAGAACTTTGCACATGCTGCAGTATTTTAGTCAACAAAATAATTGTTAAGTAAAATAAATTTTAAAAAACAAAAGATTATTAAAACAATGGGTTAAAATAAAGTACAACCTTTAATTTGACCTTATTACAAAGTGCACTTTAAACGTGTACTTAAGTGTGTTAAGAAACATATTCATGAGATGCCCTGTCCAAATATCCACACTAACGGTCTTGGTCACTTGAAAATGGCAAAACGTGGTGCCCTTAAAGGGTTAGTTCACCCAAAAATGAAAATTCTGTCATTAATTACTTACCCTCATGTCGTTGGACACCCGTAAGACCTCCGTTCATCTTCGGAACAGAAAAGAAGATATTTTAGTTGAAATCTGATGCCTCTGAAAGGCCTCCATTGGCTCAATGGCACGGTTCACTATCAAGACCCTTAAAAGGTACTAAAGACGTCGTTACAAAGTCCATCTCACTACAGTGGTTCTAAAATAACTATGAATCGGCGATAATAGTTTTTGAGCGCAAAAAAACCCTAAATAACGACTTACATAGTGATGACGATTTCAAAACACGGCATCATGAAGCTTCGAAGCGTTATGAATCAGCAAGCCATCAGATTTCAACTAAAACATCTTCATTTCTGTTCCGAAGATGAACGGAGGTCTGACGAGTGTCGAACGACATGAGGGTAAGTAATTACTGACAGAATTTTCATTTTTGGGTGAACTAACCCTTTAAAGGCACACTATGTAGTTTTTCACCGCTAGAGGTCGCCTATTCAAAAAAAAAAATTCAAGTAGATTGATGACGCCAAGATAGAGCGCGGATTCATGGGAGTTGTCGTCTTCACCTCAGGCCTAGTCCACATGTACACAAGTATTTTTATAACAAGAGTTTTCCCTCCTCCGTTTAAAAAAAAACAATCACGTCCACACAAGCACGGTTTAAAAAAAAATCTCTGTCCACATGAAAATGCAAAACCGCGCTATGATTGAATGCCTGATTTCCACATAGGTCCCATCTACGGCACCGATGCACTGAAGGATGCCATGGGCTCAGTGAAACCCTTCTGCAAGTTTACTTTGGACTCAGTGACTGACAGATAGCTAACTGTACACAGGGCAGGGGCAGGACCCAAGTGGACTGAAGCTTCACACACTTGCCTTACTATGTTGTATTATTGCATTCTGGCGCCTCTGTTCTGCAACATAATGAGATAACTGTGCATGTATCTGTATGTGATGATAAGCGCTGTTAGCAGAGTTATTAAAAGCTACGTCCGCCATTGCATAGACTCCACTCACTCAATCTGACGTCAAACAAAGGAGAGAACGGCGCACACTTCGACTTAACAAGCTGAAATCTCAGGTTTCACCGTCTACTCGACAACGCTGTACCCGGAGTTTCTAAAAATCTTCACCCTGACCGTTGTTTTCAAACGAGTCTGGTTTCAGTAACCGGATGCTGCGTTTGCGTGTGGAAGAACAGCCAAACCGCGTAGAAAAAGTTGCGGTTTTGAAAATCCCTGTGTTCGTGTGGACAGGGCCTCAGCCGGTGAAAAAGAATCGGGATGGGACTCGAGCAGAAATCATGTTCATGGAGGAGATTAATAACGTTACTGTAGTATGAAGCAGAGCAGGACCGAGTGTTGTGGCGCTGAACAAGGTCGCTAGAACGATTCCTGATGAGAGAAGAGCGTACACACACGACTGGACAGCAGTGGAGCTTTTATTATGCCACAGTCGCCGCTTCCGCTTCTTCTGGTCAAGCGAATGTGGGGTAACGCAGCGCTGTTTTATCATATTAGATACATTTGAGTGTGCTGAAAGTTCACACCGCGGCCACTATGAGACACTTGTTGCACACTGAAGTAAGCTTGATCGATATTAGAATATCATATTAATAAATTCTGGATGGCTTGTGTTGCTAAATGGCATGCAATTCATTTTAAAACATATTGTATGTTGGAGAAAATGCTGCATTACTGTATAATAATTTGTTTTCTGTCTATAAATGTCTCCAAACAGTTGTTCCCTTGTCTAATAAAACATATAATATATTAAAGCATCTTTGTTCTTTGCCATGGTTTCAACTAAATATCTTTTCTACAAAATCAAGGGTAATGCGAGTATGATGTAATTGATAGGTGGTCTCTGGATTTAAAAATTCTTGGAAACATTTGGGATAATGTAAGTACACAAGTCAACAAAATATATAACACTGTTCTAGTGGTTTTGGGATATTTGAATCCAAAAATCTTACATATTGTGCCTTTAATGCACACTAAACGCACACTCGAATCTCACACTTCGTAACTAAGTGTATCCCATCACGCATTATGTTCGGGAACTCGCGTGCCCCCCGAAATCGTAAGATGTCGAGGAAAACGTTCCACTATTATTAAATAAATTTGATACTACATATAATTTGGTAGTAAAACATGAAGTGTTGCACATTTTATTGGTGCAAAGATGAGTAGGTTATGTGTATTCTATGCAACTGCTTTTTTATCACTTAATTATTAATTATATTATTTTTATTATATTAATTATTAATAACCCCGTTATTTTACAAAAGTGTCTTCTGTTAGTTACATAGCGACTACTGAACAGACATTCATTTTAAAATGCAAAGTATTAAAAAAAAAAAAAAAAAGCTCTGTACGCACTTGCATTTTTTGCAACACTTTACGTGTCCCCCCATTGGGTAATCAAAAGTTCTATACAAACTGCAGTCTTCACACCTACTTGAACACTTGGACCAAATACAGGAAATACGTTGTAGACAAGTGGTCAAGTGCAAATACCACAAGTGTGGGTATTAGGACAGGGCAAGAGTGAACTCCATTGCTATAATATTACCTGCTAGTTTTTCTAAATATACTTTTACAATTAGAAGTTCCCTACAAGTGCGCATTCAATACAATTAAGAGTACTTCTTTTCCACAAGGGATCAAGGATATGAATATTAATAAATGTGTGAATTTGAGGTCTACTTACGGCTGATTCTCCTTTGATACTGTTCAATCACCTTAAGGAGCTCCATGCACGTTCTCTGCACTGAATGAAACACCTGAGGGGAAGCATGCCAAACCAAATCCATCACATGACCTTTTGATTGGCTCAGATTCAGAGAAAACTCTGCATTCTGTCCATTCCTCACCTCCAGTTTACCATCCAGGTCGGCATCGGAAGCAACGACATGCTCGTCCTCCTTCTTTCCGGTGACTTTGATCAGTGTTTGTTTGGTTTTCCAGTATTTCTGCTGGAACTTGTTCACCACAGATGATTCTTGACTTTGGAGAAAGTGATCAAAATGAGAATAACCTCTGCAAAGACACGACAAAACAATTATGAAAGCATCTCTTTGGTTTGAGTCTACAACCATGATCTCTGCAAAATAATGCATACTCACTGGTTCCCTTTCTCCATGTTTATTTATCAATTATCTGAAATAAAAATGAAAATAATTTCATCACAACTGATGATGTTACATGTTTATAAGTTTAACATGTTTTATAGAAGACAACTGGTCATTGTGTTATTGGGGAAAAAAGCATTCATGTTTCATCAATGCACCACAAACACAGGCCTCTTTATCTGTTACGTGCATTCATACTATCTCTGTTAATAAACCTAATTAACAATATCTGAGATATAGTACACACAATATTCATCCTGCATGTGATTTTCACATCCGGATTTAATTCTCTGCCGCACCAAAACAAACAGCTACTATATTATTCTGTCATTATGCAACAAGCTACAGTAAATGTAGGAACCATCTCCTTATAATAACAGACATAGTAATGAATTGAATTAGTGTGAGACTCACCTTATGCTTTTGGGTCAGATGTTTAAGACATTCTGTAACAAGAAAATAAAACGCTATGTGTATCACTGCGTGCTTTTGGGTGCGCGTCCTTGCAGAAGGGGCGATGACGTCATGCGCGCTACTGCACGAGCGCACTGCGAACGTAGGAAGAACGGTTGGTTGGGTAGAATGGCAATTATCTCGAAAAAGGGACTGTAAATGCGCAATTGAGGTCGTTCTGGATGACTCGTGATAATATATTTTAAGTTTCCGTAGCTTCTAAATAACTAATACAGTTTCATTGTATCATTTTCCAGTTGTAAATTACAGGCGTTACCACCTGGTGTCTGTTACGTTTCTCAGCGCTTAGAAGAATAGACCAATCAGAGCCGTTTGCGATTCTTTAGAGAACGAGAAAGGAAGGACAAAAGAAAGACAATATATTTTGCACTAAGAAACTGAAGCCTATTTTATTAAGACTTACTGTAAAAAATAAAGGCAGTGCAAAAAAATACTTATACATGTGACACCACGATAACAATTTTCCCCCAGCATTACTGTATGAGAATGGAAGCTCTCTGAAATTATTACTTTTAGGAGGGTAAAACTTTTAAGAGACATTAAGGTAAACATGCGTTTAACATTCCTTTTCAATGTGATGGGTAATTGCCTCCAACAGTGTGTGGCATCAGATTGCATTCAATAATGAAATTACATCCACTTTCACAGCAATTTCATTAATTCACCAGAGAAATGACAAAACCGTTGACACATGATCTCAGCAAAGAAATATCAATTACAGGAACTCATTAAGTTTTGCTCTGTCTGTCAAAAATAATGACACATATTCACCAGCACCTGCCATTGAGATCAAGTTCATAAGTGAGTATAAAGACAAACATACTAAAGATTTTTCACAGTTTTAAACAAGAAAAGAAAATTCAGGGCTCCAGACTAACTTTTTTCACTAGGAGCACAGTGGCCCCCAACTGAAAATTTTAGGGGCACAACCAGAAATTTTAGGGGCGCACACCGTAAATCAACATGCTAACCAAATCTACTAATTTCCACTGTATTACTAATAGGGATCTGTATCGTTAAGGTTTTAATGGTATTACTACTCTTACCGATACTGCTTATCGATCCGGTACTTTAACAGTATTCTTACCGGTTCTTTTTTATTATACTTTTTTTTTTTTTTTTTTTATAAAAAAAAAACATAATTAAGAACATAATTAACATGGCTTTATAATCTGAAAAGTAAAATATCTATAGCAAAAGAAACCGCAAAGTTTGAACAAAATATAAAACATCTATTTGTAAATGGACCAGTGTGCAGGCATTCGGAAGGTCTGCTAACATTAATATTACAGTAAAGAACAAACCTGCAAAGAAATCTAATACAGTAATGAAATGTAAAATAACACTGCATAGTTTTCACTGTATAAATTGATAGATTAATGCTTATAAAAGCTAAAGTTATTAATTCAAGAGATGTGAATATTTTCTATTTGCCTTTTGTTCGATTCGAATTAATGGCTCAATCGTCAGCAGGTTTATTAGACGCTGCCCCTTTAAGACCGATTGAATGTATAACTAATATCATATTCTCCTATTTCTCCAAACTATTTATGCCCATTTAAGATATAAACTGTTAAAATAACTACTCTCCAATCCGGTCATTTTGACACCGGCTATTTGTTGTTTATTTGATGGTTTAGACGCGCACACGAAGCCTAAAATATTAAGTGCAAGTCGGTCCATTTCGCAGCACACACACATAAGCCGCCTTGAAGTTGGAAACAGCGTCTCTTGCGCGGATTATTGTGCATTTAATAGCTCTTTATTATCAAACACATTCCACAGTTTAGCAACAGTAGAGACTGCAGTTTACAACAATCACTGAATCTGACGTTTAGTTTAGGTTTAACAAGAAATGACAGCGCAAGGCTGTGAAGGGAAGGATGTCGCGCTCGACTGAACACGGCTATAGGAATAGTTTTACCTCATTCCATCTTTTTATAATTCTTGGAAGCCAAAATCGAAAATAAAATTAGATTAATATCACAGCACATCCCTAAAGTTTAAGCAGACTAAACTTTTGTTTAGTTCTTGGCCATCGTCACTCATTAAAGCTGACTGTGGTGTTGTGTTCGCGTAGCTCCACGTGACATAGCTCGTTCGCTTTCTCTCTCTTCTGGATTGCGAAATGCATCACGGACAAATGGTTTAATATTCTCTCATATAGAAACGGCTGGCAAAGATAGAATTTGCCAGACATAACGTCTATCAATTATAATTAGTAAGTGTATTTTCTTAATTTCTCCAGTACCGACAGCAGGCAAATTTACAGGTCGCACATGTGCGACTGGATGTAAAATTCAGTTGCACACTCTCAAATTTTAGTCGCAAAATGCGACCATTTGGTCGCACTCTGGAGCCCTGAAATTATATTATTATAATATGAGCTGCGTTTGCTCATATCATAACATTAATTCCCCTTAATTTCCCACAAATATATACAGACATGCTTCTTTATAAATACACTTATAATATGTGACCTTGGAACACAAAACCAGTCATAAGGGTAAACTTTTTGAAATTGAGATTTATACATCACATGAAAGCTGAATAAATAAGCTTTCCATTGATGTGTGGTTTGTCTGGACAATATTTAGCCAATATACAACTATTTGACAATCTGGAATCTAAGGGTGCAAAAAAAAAAAAAATCTAAATATTGAGAAAATTGTCTTTAAAGTTGTCCAAATGAAGTCCATAGCAACACATATACTACTACTACTACTACTAATAATAATAATACATTTTTTATATATTTATGGTAGGAAATTTACAAAATATCTTCATGGAACATGATCTTTACTTAAAACTGCACTATGTACGTTTTTTGCAGTAAAATATTCAAAAACCACTAGGCCAGTGTTATATATTTTGTTCAGTTGAGTTCAGTTGATCCCAAATGTTTCCAACTATTTGTAAATCGTGAGAAAATTGCTATTTTAACAAAGGAACCGGGACGTGTGAGGGAGTTGCCTGTCGATGGCGTCATATCTGCGTTACCCTCGGTTTCCGGTTTTATTTTGCAGAAACGCTTTACTCTCACTGCAGTGTGAACAAGTGTCATAGCAGCCGCCGAGCGAACGCACAGAGTAACGTCATAACATCATTGTCAACACACTCAGATGTGTCTAATATGATAAACAGAGCTGCGTTACCTCATACTCATGACTGGAAAAGCGGAAATGGCGCCGCGACTGTGGCATAATAAAAGTCCCGCTGCTAGTCTCTCATTAAAGCTGCACTATGTAACTTTCCATCCACTAGAGGTTGCCTATTCAAAACAAAGGCGTAGTTTGATGACGCCACGTTTGAGCGCAGAATCTTGGGACATGTGGTCTTCACCTCACAGCTGGTGGAAAAGAATCGGGATAGGGCTCGGGCAGAAATCATGTTCATGGATGCGATTATTTAGCAAGGCCGCTGGAGTGATTGTTAATAAGAAGAGCGGAACATGCAGCAGGACTTTTATTATTATTTTATTTATTATTATGGCATAGTCGCCACTTCTGCTTTTCCGGTCATGAGTATGAGGTAACGCAGCTCTGTTTATCATATTAGATACATCTGAGTGTGTTGAAAATTATGGTATGGCGTTGCTCTGTGCGTTCGCTCGGTGGCTGCTATGACACTTGTTCACACTGCAGTGAGAGTAAAGCGTTTAAAGTGCGGAAACCGAGGGTAACGCAGATATGGAGTTTCCTTGGTTAAAATAGCAATTTTCTCACGATTTACAAATAGTTGGAAACATTTGGTATCTTGAAAGTACTCAACTGAACAAAATGTATAACACTGGCCTAGTGGTTTTTGGATATTTCACTGCAAAAATGTTACATAGTGCAGCTTTAACAATCGCTCCAGCGGCCTTGCTCAGCTCCCACAACACTCGGTCCTGCTCTGCTTCACACTACAGTAACGTTAATGATCGCCAGTGTTGTACAAGTTACTTCCAAACTGTAATACATTATAGATTACTTGTTACTGTTATTTAAAAGTCATTCTTTACATTACAATATTACTGTCTCAGAATTGTAATGCGTTACATTACTCCTGTATTACTTTTGAGTTACTTTCACCAAAATAACTACAGAAGTAGAACTTAAAGGATTAGTTCACTTTTAAATAAACTTTTGCTGATGATTTACTCACCCCCATGTCATCCAAGATGTCCACGTCTTTCTTTCTAAAGTCGAAAAGAAGTGAAGTTTTTTGATGAAAAGATTCCAGGATTGTACTCCATATAATGGACTTCAATGGGCTCCAAACGTCTCAAGGTCCAAATGACAGTTTCAGTGCAGCTTCAAAGGGCTTTAAGCGATACCAGACCATGAATAAGGGTCTTATCTAGCGAAACGATCAGTTTCTGTGAGAAACCGAGCAGTATTTATGCTATTATTTTACCTCTTATCAGACGAACGTGATCATCTCTGAGCTCAGCCATAACTTCCGCTAAGTGAGGTCAAAATACAAGCGTGGTCATAGATGTATACATAGATTCTTCATTAGCGCTTGCACGGATCAGTAGAATGAGGCATCTACGATAGATATATCTATGATCAAGCTCGTATTTTGACCTCACTTAGTGGAAGTTATGGCTGATGTTATTGAACATGTACCGAGTAAAATATATTACTGAAAATTGATTAGTAATGCCTTACACTACTGCTTTACAGCAAAAAGTTATATGTTTTAATGCATTACTTTTGTAACGGGTTACAAAACTCCCAACACACATGAACATGATTTCTGCCCGAGTCCTATCCCGATTCTTTTCCACCGGCTGTGAGGTAAAGACCACATGTCCCAAGATTCTGCGCTCAAACGTGGCATCATCGAGCTACACCTTGGTTTTGAATAGGCAACCTCTAGCGGATGGAAAAGTTACATAGTGCACCTTTAATATCCTATTAATTTTTGGGCATGAAAGAAAAAACTATAATTTTGACCCATACAATGTATTGTTGGCTATTGCCATAACCCATGCGACTTATGGCTGGATTTGTGGTCCAGGGCCACATATGGATCTTGTATGCATTTTCACTTACACTTGTTTAGTGATGTCTAGACTCCCAAACTAGAAATCATTTGTGTAACACTGATGCCAACCACAATCGAATGTTACAGATTATTAGTTAAAGAACAGGTATAATTCACAAAAAAATATGAGTAATCTGTCATCATTTACTCATCCTCATGTCATTACAATACCACATAACTTGCTTATGGTATAGGTTTTTGTATCCTAATTAAAGTTGCATACGAGTAAATAACAATGTTCATTTGGTGGACTATTCCTATTTAGTTAAAAATGGAAAGCGACCAAAAAAACATCATCCAGAGGGTAAGTATGGAGACTCGCTGTGGTAGTTATAGTCTGGACAGACTTTCTGCACCAGTTTATAATGCAGGCTGTAGAAGTATATGTAGACACAAATGACTTTGAACGGTTTTGAGCAGAGCCACGAGACATGGCTGTGAGTCTGGTCCTGGTCGCAGCTATGAGACGGGTCATACCAGCAGCGTGCGCTTTTGGTACCTCTCTCCACCTTCTCATGCTCCACCCTGCAGTTAAACATCCTCGACTCCACCGAGTGCAGAACAGTTTGTTGAGTCGTTGCATCAAATTCCACCGCTTTGCTTGGAGGAACCAGCCCTACGGAGACGTTTCCACCTCCGGTGGTGTTGTATCGGAAAAACACGCTAAACGTTCCATTGCCGTGATCCACAATCTTCCCTGTGATAAACAGGTTGAGGCTTGCAGACTTCACTTTGCACTGGAAATCTCCCCAGCCAAACATCTTTTTAGCTTTCCCTCTTTTCATCGCGAGCCGTTTCCTTGATTGTTGGCTGGACGGGTTTGTCTCCGTCAGGTTAGGGGCCCAATCCCAGAGCTCCTGCTCGGGACATGAGCGGAGTTTGTCGGACAGGAGGCCTAGGGTGGGGTCAGCGTCACGGACATCAGGACTTGATTCGGGCAAAGGGTCAGAATCAGCACATGGATACTTCATTGTTGTCTTTGGGCTGTCCATATGTAGAGACCTTGAGGTCAGAGGACTATTTCCTTTGGCGTGTCTAATCTGAGACAAACAAAAAAAAGACTTTTAGACTTTAGAGAATGAGTTTTAGACAAAAGAGAGACACCGAACTAAAAAAAACCCCCCACCATATCAGAAAGACAATATCTCCTTGACTTCACCTGAAAAGATTTGACAGCAAATCTGTCATACAAGAGAGCTTTTATTAGTGAGCTCTTGGATCAATGACCCAAATGTTATAGTTTGTTACAGTATGTCACTTATCAAAGAGCGCTTCACATCCAACGCCAGGGGTCAGCCCAATGTCAGTCCTGAAACAAATATCAAAAGGTTGTCAGGGAGGTGCCTGTAATTGAATTTTGGTCATCAATATCAGATCAAAATGACCTAGAGGAGCGTCAGGGAAACATGGTCTGACTTACAAAGTGTAAAAGAGACACTTTTAACTCTGCAACATCTGAAGAAATAGTTCACCCAAAATGCAGTCGTTTGTTTACATATTCATGCCATTATTCGCTGAAAATCTTCATATTCAAATATCCCACATCAAAATGTTAGATTATAGAACTATATAATTACAATGTATATTGTCCAAGGATCTTTAACATAACACAATTAACCAACACATTTAAATAAAAATAAAATTAATTAAATGCCAGAGAGAATATAATTTAAGTTTAGACTTAGATTGTAGTTGCTAGGATGTTGCTTGGGTGATACTAGACAGATAGAAGATAGAAAAACGACAGATAGAATGTTAGATAGATAGATAGATAGATAGATAGATAGATAGATAGATAGATAGATAGATAGATAGATAGATAGATAGATAGACAGACATATTTTGACATGATAGATAGATAGACAGATAGATAGATTTTGACATGATAGATAGACAGATAGATGATAGATAGATATATAGATAGCTAGAGAGAGAGAGAGAGAGAGAGAGAGAGAGAGAGAGAGAGAGAGAGAGAGAGAGAGAGAGAGAGAGAGAGAGAGAGAGAGAGAGAGACGGACATACAGACAGACAGATAGATCGAATTACAGACAGATATACAGATAGATAGAATTACAGACAGATAGATAGATAGATAGATAGATAGAATTACAGACAGATAGGCAGATACACAAAGCAATAGAAAGACAGACAGATGACAGACAGATAGATATAGACAGACAGACAGAGACAGACACATATAGATAGATAGATAGATAGATAGATAGATAGATAGATAGATAGATAGATAGATAGAGACAGACAGACAGATACACAAAGCAATAGAAAGACAGACAGATGACAGATAGATGGATATACAGATAATTATTATGAAAAAAAAAAAGAATTCCAGAGAGGTGACAGTTTTTAGAATAAAAAATCCGGCATCCTCCATTTTCAGCCCCCTGCAGTGATTCATTAATGGGTTAATTTACGAAGATATAACAAAAACCTTTCATCTCGTTCCTCTCATTTACATTTCAGAATTACTTTTTATGATACACAATACAGTCAGACATGCTGCTTTACTGCCAGAATGCTGTGAAACATAATTAACTTCATTTGAAGACTGACAGTTTTCCCAAACAGCTCTGGGCAGGATTACGGCTCTCCGATGGCAGATTTACAGGCAGCTGGTTTAATGGATTAGCTCTCCAGCAGTTATACACTGCCATCACACTCCAGCTATAAATAAGATCAAGGTGTTCCCAGCTCAGAGTTCATTTTCCAAAACGGAAATTTATGGAGTTGTAACATTCGTAAACATGATTCAAAGCACCCAGACGAGGTAATGCTCGGGAACAACAGCACCTTCACCTCGGATTGACTGGTGCTGTAGCATGATGTTGTATGATGGAATGATGGAAAACTTGAGCAGAGATCATTTCAATGAGTCTTAGAATGACGAATGAAAATTATGAGTTTAAAAACAAGCCATTTTGATGTTTGAAAGCTCGCTTGAAAACAGATTTGAAGTTTCAATATTTCATATATAATGTTCTTGCAATGCTGTTCTGGTAGGGAGATTTTGTTTTTAGGTTATATATTAAGTATATATATATACACTATACACACTGATCATGCATAACATTATGACCAGTGAAGTGAATAACACTGATTATCTCTTCATCACGGCACCTGTTAGTGGGTGGGATATATTAGGCAGCAAGTGAACATTTTGTTCTCAAAGTTGATGTGTTAGAAGCAGGAAAAATGGGCAAGCGTATGGATTTGAGAGAGTTTGACAAGGGCCAAATTGTGATGGCTAGACGACTGGGTCAGAACATCTCCAAAACTGCAGCTCTTGTGGGGTGTTCCCGGTCTGCAGTGGTCAGTATCTATCAAAAGTGCTCCAAGGCAGGAACAGTGGTGAACCGGCGACAGGGTCATGGGCGGCCAATGGTGAACCGGCGACAGGGTCATGGGCGGCACAGGGTCATTGATGCATATGAGCTACTGGAGCTCAAATTGCTCAAGAAGTTAATGCTGGTTCCGATCGAAAGGTGTCAGAATACACAGTGCATCGCAGTTTGTTGTGTATGAGGCTGCATAGCCGCAGACCAGTCAGGATGCCTGTGCTAAACCCCTGTGCACCGCCAAAAGCACCACGCCGGGTGTGTGTGCGTGGCTTACCTGGGGAACACATGGCACCAGGATGCACTATGGGAAGAAGGTAAGCCGGCGGAGGCAGTGATGCTTTGGGCAATGTTCTGCTGGGAAAACTTGGGTCCTGCCATCCATGTGGATGTTACTTTGCATTACCTACCTAAGCATTGTTGCAGACCATTTACACCCTCTCATGGAACCGGTATTCCCTGGTGGCTGTGGCTCTTTCAGCAGATAATGTGCCTGCCACAAAGCACAAATGGTTCAGGAATGGTTTGAGGAGCACGAGTTTGAGGTGTTGACTTGGCCTCCAAATTCCCCAGATATCAATCCAATCGAGCATCTGTGGGATGTGCTGAACAAACAAGTCTGATCCATGGAGGCCCCACCTCACAACTTACAGGACTTAAAGGATCTGCTGCTAACATCTTGGTGCCAGATACCACAGCACACCTTCAGGAGTCTAGTGGAGTCCACGCCTCGACAGTTATGTGATGGTAATGTTATGCCTGATCAGTATATATATATATATATATATATATATATATATATATATATATATATATATATATATATATATATATATATATATATGTATATGTATGTATGTATGTATGTATGTATGTTTATATATATATAAATATAAATATAAATATAAATATATATATATATATATATATATATATATATATATATATATATATATATATATATATATATATATATATATATATATATTCACACACATACATACATACATATCTACCCATCTATATCTATTTCAAACACACACACACACACACACACACACACACACCAGTGATGCGCGGGTTGATCCAAAATGAGCGGGTGCCTGCGGTCACCCGCGGTTACCCGCGGTAACGAGTCATCCAAAATAATTTTTAATGATATTCGGGTCGCGGTCGGTCGGGTCATCCTTATTTTCCTTTTGAATGTTGAGCGTTATTAACTTTTTAATAAATACTGACGCGGGACAAAATGCCCGCTTTCCCAACACGTTGAACTGAGCAATGCCATTGTGCCATTTTAATAGGCTACTTTTAAACGCATATAGCTCAGAAAAGTCAGTTTTATGTATTTTCTGAGAGGGGGCGGGATTTTTGTTGTCAGGGGAGAGACGCACACATCGATTAGACTGGATAAACACATGCAGCATCTTAATTGTTAAGAAAATGAAACAAAATAAATGAATAAATCAATCCATTAGGAGCGCAAACTGTTCTTTTTCTGAATGCTGTATGATATAGGCCTAGTCTAGTGTTATGTAATAAACATGTAGGCTAATTTAGTTGAAGCTTCTATTCAAAAGCAACTACATCACTCAGCTGGCATAAGAAAGTGAAACTAGCTCTTAAGGGCTTTCTCGCAGTTGACCTGCTGATGACCTTCAAGCCGGGTCGAAACATAAACATCGCGTTCATCAATAGTATGCATCTAGACAGCTGAAATGGAAAATGATGGGCCGCCTCAAGAACTGCCTGCTCTCGCCGCTTCACCTCTGAGCGCACCACGTCAGGGCCTGAAACATTTTCTCAATGGCCCAATGAGCTACGATGAGCATTTATTACTTTAAAAAAAATGCGGGTCAGGAAGCGGGTCGGGTAGAATATTTTCTTCTTTTTTTTTGCGGTCCGAGTTGCGGGCGGGTTAGTTGAAAACGTCGGTCGGGTGCGGGTTGTTTATACATTGACCCGCGCATCACTGACTGACTGACTGACTGACTGACTGACTGACTGACTGACACACACACACACACACACACACACACACACACACACACACACACACACACACACACACACACACACACACACACACACACACACACACACACACACACACACACACACACACACACACACACACACACACACACACACACACACACACACACAAAATATTAAAGACATATGACAAAGACATATGCTGTTTATAAAATAAAATAACCTTTGAAGATATTTCTAAGGATTAGATGAGGTAGAAAGACCTGTACAGTGCAGTCAGTCAAAAGAGGATTGAAATCCACCTGCAAAGATGAAATCACGACATACTGCAAGTCATCTGAAACATTCCCAGAGGGAGATACTACCTCTGAAACCGGCATCCGCCTAAAGATGAAAAAGAATCCATGATTGCGTTGAGATTATTAGTGAATAAATCAGTAAGCCATGATTTAACTTCATGGATCGTGGGTAAAAACATAAACAGCATGCCATAATCAGATGAAGGCAAAGTTAACACCGGAGCAATTCCATTGAACATGTCCAGGTGAAAAAAGCAAACGCCGAAAATCGAAACTTATGATATCAACTCAATAGCTCTTTTCACAGAATTCGTATATTGGATCTTTATCTCCAGGGGTCAGACACTTACAGTCACACTTATATATTTATATAAAAAAGCAATAATCCTTTTGAGGCTTGAGCGCCACGTTGCCTCTTATTTCAATTAGAGACAAATCGATCTTCAGCCTGATGTGTGAGCTGGACCTTACACAGAGAGTGGGTGGATAGAGGAGGAGGCAAGAACGGAGAGACGAGAGACAGACGTCAACACTAAATACTGCCGTTTCTTCAGCTTACAATGCTGGAATGTATCTGATGAGAAGTCTGAATATTGAAAAAAGCTTCTAAAACACTGAGGATAAACTGCAATTGGAATGACAATGAATGAGATAAAATTGGATACAAAAACGGTTACATTTGTTCATTCTTTCTCATTCACAAGATTGCGTTTCATCTGAAAACAAGATGGACAAAATGGCTGACTTTTCTGAGCATTATCGATCGAGACCAAGACCATTGATGACCAATACTGTGTTCCTTCACATGATATTCTTAACCAACCATTAAATGAGAATTCCTCCACAAAAGTATTGCTGACAGAAAGGAAAGAGTAGAATGTATTCGCATCTACTTGCGTCTGTTAATGCAATCAAGGTCCATCATAAAAAGGGGAAGGAAGTTGATCTAGTTTCAGTTAACCCCGACGGGTCTGCACACTTTTGGGGCCCTTTAGAAGTTTTGACATGCTCTAACATTTGTGCTTTTTTCAGTTGCTTATAAACATATTAAATGGCAAAAATGTCATTACACTAGCCTAGAAATCTAGACGCACCCTAGCAGTAGCAAATGTAATTTGCAGCCAGGGTCGTTGAGCAACTCTCCGTTGGCTTGCGAGCTGGCAAAACCAAACTCTGGTCAGGCCAATCACATCGTGTATAGAGTCGGTGGGCGGGCTTAACATAATGACAGCAGAGTTGCGGCGGTTCCGCATGCTACTCGTAAACAAAGAAGCTGGCGAACAGCGCTCTTGAATCGGCTTTGGCCGCGACTCTGAGTTAAGCTTTTCTTTGAGAAAAGAACAAAGAACGGCACTGAAGTCCTTCTTAAGAAAGGAAGATGAGTTTGGAGTTTTGCCGACCGGATACGGCGAAAGTTTAATCTATCAACTAGCTCCACTTCACATTCTTCGTTGCTCTGGCTGGTTGTAGCGCTGTCCTATTGCCCAACATCTAGATGTGGGTCTGGCTTGTCAGGCTATCATTACACTGTATTCAGCACAAACTGGGCTACCATAATATATATAGTTGGATATAGTGGGAATATATATTTTTATAAAGCAATAAGAAACAGAACAGTGAATGGAATTCTAGGTCTATTTCTAGTTGGGAAATAATCCTTTTGGGACTATTATTAATATACTATTAGTCCCAAGATTCTTTGCATTAGTGAATAAATACATAGATTTTCCACTGACATTCAAATAATTCCCCAGTGGTCTGGTGGTAGAATTTTTGCACACCGTGTCAAAGGTTCTGGGTTCTAATCCGCTCTCATTTAGTTTTTTTTTCTTCCTCATTAAAATCAAAGATAGAATGTATATTAAGAGCAGGGACACGTTTGTGTGCATTATGTTTTGTGATTTCACCAGAAAGAATACTCTCTCTCCGCAACGGCATTATGCGATAGATTGACGTGCTCGTCTGTGTCTGAAGACTGTACGAGCCAAGAGAGACGTAAACCTCGCCTACTTTGATTTGATTGGCCGTCTCAATCATTTTGACATTGACAAGTGCTGTTAGACCACTGAGACAAACCAGGCTAAAATGTAACTTTTAAACCTTTTTGTCATCCTAACAACAACATACAGAGCGCTGCGTAATGAAGTGCAGCAGAGAAGTGCAAGAATTTCAAATACTGTGGGGGACAATTTGGCCATTTCTAATTATTGGGGGTCATTTCTAATTACTCAATGTGTCCCACTCAATGTCTATGGTGGTTACGGCCCTGCAATAGATATGTGTCCACAAGACTTTTGACTAATGGGTGTTGTTGCCTAGAGTTTTTGTTTCAAACTGATGTGAGAATCATTGCGCCTATTCATTCACATACAACAATATATTGATTTTGTAAGACACTTTTTCTTTACAAAGCCCATATGTGAAGAGGTGTGAATGATCATGAATAATGCTGTGAATCACACCTGAGAGAACAAAAGAACCACATAATGAGCCATTATCATGAGAGGGGAACTCTTTACAACATCTACAAAATAAATATATTTTTTGTAGTTTATTTAGAATATAGTTAACAATATAAAGTGAGAGCCAAAGGCACATTACAAAGTCCTACTATATTTTAAATTATCAAAAGATTTGAAATGATAATTTTTAATGTTTTTGAAAGAAGTCTTATTATGTCTTAAACAGGGCTTAAAAACGGAAAAAAATATCAATCGGTTCACTCCGAGCAGAATCGATATTATAGCGTTTTCGGTTTTTTGCGTTCCTCAATAAACATTACTGTTCCGAAAACGGTTTGATTTGAAAAAATACCGGTTAATAACGTTATTTTAATTTAGCCTATACTTTAAACAAATATGTATAAATAGACTTATTTTCACTCAATAATAATATAACGCATGGTAATTAAACTTGAATATTTATTTCATAACATTTTTAAAACCACAACAGAAATACATGCATTAAATACAAAGCATAAACAGCGGGTTTATTACAAATATTGACCTGTTTTAATGGAGCGTTAGACAATCGAAAGTGGCCCTCTTATGCCTAATTCTTTTCAGAAGAGGGATAACATTCTTTGTAACGTTACATAACTTTTTTTCAACACAACTTGTTTTAAAAATTGCATGAATAAAGAATAAATAAACTGGATAACCATTGCTCTTTTAATGCACCGTTAACTGCTAATTTCAAAGCAAACACTGCGCAACACGTCCTTGCATCCCATAATCAAATTCAGTCAGCTAATAAAGCTTGATCATTTAATGCAATATAACATATCGTTTAATACGAAGCATCAACCTTCTATATAGAAAACATTGACATGTCCTGTATTGGCAATCTGAAAGACTATAGGAAAAATGTTTGATAGATGCTATAGCCTACTTGTATGGCTTAAACGAAATCCATAAACTAGCCTAAATTAGACTATTTGAGCTTAAAGTCCGTACTGCTTATTTAAACGTACGAAAAGAACGCCTGATCCGTCAACGTCACATGCTGTACTTCTCTATTCATTATTGGTCACTGCCAAATTAAAATATTAAAGAGAACGATTAAATAACGTTATTAACCGGTTAATGGTCATTTCAAATTAACGTTTCTGTTCAGAACGATTCAAATTGATTTTGTTTTTGTTCCTCTTAAAATTTCGTTTGTTTCCGGTTTTCGTTTTCGTTCATTGAACCGGTTCAGAGCCCTGGTCTTAAATAAGAAGTCTTAATATTAATAAAACAGTAATATTATGAACACAACGAACAACACTGAAACTAGCCTTTTTTTTTTACACTGACATTTCAGTAAATTCAGTATTCAG